>NC_064863.1:37682641-37935141 GCF_024139225.1 Suncus etruscus | reverse complement strand
AAGTAAAAGGAAAGGATGAAGGAAGAGAGAAATAGAGAAAGAAAAAGGAAAATGAAAGAGAAGAAAGACAAATTGGAAATAGTTTTTTCTTGGTAATGATATGGAGTCACAGAAATATTAAATACACTAAAATATAAATAATGTTAATGTTATCAGGAAATAAATTTCAGTAAACTATCAGTGATAATTATGCATTTAGAAAAAGTGTATAGATATGATAATAAAGTATGATCTCTGTTTTTAAGACGTCTAGAAATCTGACCCCTCACTCTACACAGCTGTAACTATAACATGTATCACTTATCAATGAATAGTAATGTGTTTGTTCTTGTATGCATGGTTAAGAGTCTCATGGTAAGTGTACATACTTGTCATACATTTTCTGAGGAAATAATCATTTATTTTATAATGGTAAAAATAATAATAACCTATACATTCAATGACCCCAGTTTCTTGTCATGAGGACATGCTTTATGAGTCACAAATTAGAAAATAGAAACTAGAGAGAAAATATTGTGGGTTGGGACCTTGACTTGCACATAGCTGACCCAGTTTAGTTCCTCCATATTCCACAAGAAAATCCAAGGTGGGGGTAAACTCTAAGCATCACTGAGTGTGGCCAAAAAATAAACAAAATATATAGGGAATGACCTAAATAATTATGTATTATTATCATTTTACTTAATGTACTATGGGATTAATTCTATATGACTAGGGGCCGGCGAGGTGGCGCTAGAGGTAAGGTGTCTGCCTTGCAAGCGCTAGCCAAGGAAGGACCGCGGTTCGATCCCCCAGCGTCCCATATGGTCCCCCCAAGCCAGGGGCAATTTCTGAGCGCTTAGCCAGGAGTAACCCCTGAGCATCAAATCGGTGTGGCCCGAAAAACCAAAAAAAAAAAAAAAAAAAAAAAGGTTACAGAATTCTATATGACTACAAAATATGTTATAGTTATTTTATTTTAAGCACCATGGTTACACAATTGTTCATATTTGAGTTTCAGGCATAGAACATACACATAGTCTCTCTCTTTTTCTCTCTCTCTCTTTCTCGTTTTGACCCGGTAATTTAAACTATTGTTAATAAAGTAATATCATGCATGTCACTTATTTCTTTTTTTTTAAATGAATTTGAAAATTCAAGAGTGTTTGATCCACTTTTTTGAAAAATGTCATGAATATTCTTTTAGATGTTGCACGAAATCTGTACAGTTCTTTGAAAATATTGCCATTATAATGATGTCAATCCTTTAAATCCATGCACAGGGTATATATATATATATATATATATATATATATATATATATATATATATATCCATTTGCTTTTGTGTTTTTTATTTCTTGAAGCAGTGTTTTGTAGTTTTCTTTTTATAGGTCTTTCACCTCTTTAGTTGCCTCTGAGGTATTTCATTTTCTGAGGCACAATTGTGAATAAAATTGTCTTTTTTGTTTTTTGTTTTGTTTTGTTTTGAGGCCACACCCAGTGATTCTCAGGGGTTACTCCTGGCTATGGGCTCAGAAATTGCTCCTGGCTTGGAGACCATAGGGCACTCTCGGGGATCAAACCGCATGTTAGCATGTGCAAGGCAAACGCTCTACTACTTGCTCCACTACTCTGGCCCTGGTAGAGTTAAGCTTTTATCATTTTCTAGAGTATCATGTCATCTGCAAGTAGTGAGAGCTTGACTTTTTCTTTCCTATCTGGATGCACTTGATATGTTTTTCTTACCTAATTTTTATGGCAAGTAATTTCAGCACCATATTGAATAGAAGTGGTGAGAGTGGAATACTTGACTTGTGCCAGATCTTAGAAAAAAGGCTAATATATTTCCCCCACTGAGTATAATATTATCCATGGGCTTGTGGTAAATGGTCACGAATATATTGAGAAAGGGCCTTCAATTCCCATCTTGTTGATAGTTTTCATCATGAATTGATGCTGGGCCTTTTCAATGCTTTATCTGCATCTATTGATAAGTTAATATAATTTTTGTTTTTTTTTTTCCTGGCATAGTGTGTATTAAAGTCATTGACTTGAGTATGTTAAACCACCTATGAGTCTCTGGAATTTATCCTTCTTGGTCATGCTGTATAACCTTCATGATAAAATAACTATTGGATTCTATTTTCTAGTATTTTGTTGAAGTTCTTTGCATCAGCATTCATCAGAGATATGGGCTGTAGTTCTCTTTTTGTGGTATCTCTGATTTTGGTTTTAAGGTTATATTAGCTTCATAAAAACTGTTTGGGAAATTTCTGGAAGATCCTCAAAATAATTGGTAGTATGTCCTCATATATGTGTTTGAAATAATTCACTATTTAATCTATTCAGATCTGGGCTTATGTTTTTGGGAAGCCTTATGATTATCATTTCAATTTCCTTAATAGTGATAGATGTGTTCAGATATGCCAGACCATCATGGTCCAAACTTGGGAGGTTATAGGAGTCCAATAACTTATTCATCTCTTTCAATTTCTCTTATTTTGTGGCACAAAATTTCTCAAAGTAGTCTCTGATTGCTCTTTGAATTTCTGCAGTATCTGAAGTGACCTTTGCTTATTTATTTCTGATTTAGTTTATTAAATTTTTTTATTGTCTTTTTCTTTTTTTTTTAATGCATAATTTTTTTTATTTAAACACCTTGATTACATACATGATTGTGTTTGGGTTTCAGTCATAAAAGGAACACCACCCATCACCAGTGCAATATTCCCATCACCCAAGTCCCAAATCTCCCTCCACCCAACCAACCCCCGCCTGTACCCTAAACAGGCTCTACATTTCTCTCATACATTCTCAATATTAGGACAGTTCAAAATATAGTTATTTCTCTAACTAAACTCATCACTCTTTGTGGTGAGCTTCCTGAGGTGAGCTGGAACTTCCAGCTCTTTTCTCTTTTGTGTCTGAAAATTATTATTACAAGGGTGTCTTTCATTTTTCTTAAAACCCATAGATGAGTGAGACCATTCTGCGTTTTTCTCTCTCTCTCTGACTTATTTCACTCAGCATAATAGATTCCATGTACATCCATGTATAGGAAAATTTCACGACTTCATCTCTCCTGACAGCTGCATAATATTCCATTGTGTATATGTACCACAGTTTCTTTAGCCATTCGTCTGTTGAAGGGCATCTTGGTTGTTTCCAGAGTCTTGCTATGGTAAATAGAGCTGCAATGAATATAGGTGTAAGGAAGGGGTTTTTGTATTGTATTTTTGTGTTCCTAGGGTATATTCCTAGGAGTGGTATAGCTGGATCGTATGGGAGCTCGATTTCCAGTTTTTGGAGGAATCTCCATATCGCTTTCCATAAAGGTTGAACTAGACAGCATCCCCACCAGCAGTGGATAAGAGTTCCTTTCTCTCCACATCCCCGCCAACACTGTTTATTCTCATTCTTTGTGATGTGTGCCATTCTCTGGGGTGTGAGGTGGTATCTCATCGTTGTTTTGATTTGCATCTCTCTGATGATTAGTGATGTGGAACATTTTTTCATGTGTCTTTTGGCCATGCGTATTTCTTCTTTGTCAAAGTGTCTGTTCATTTCTTCTCCCCATTTTTTGATGGGGTTAGATGTTTTTTTCTTGTAAAGTTCTGTCAGTTCCTTGTATATTTTGGAGATTAGCCCCTTATCTGATGGGTATTGGGTGAATAGTTTCTCCCACTCAGTGGGTGGCTCTTGTATCCTGGGCACTATTTCCTTTGAGGTGCAGAAGCTTCTCAGCTTAATATATTCCCATCTGTTAATCTCTGCTTTCACTTGCTTGGAGAGTGCAGTTTCCTCCTTGAAGATGCCTGTAATGTCCTGGAGTGTTTTGCCTATGTGCTGTTCTATATATCTTATGGTTTTGGGGCTGATATCGAGGTCTTTAATCCATTTGGATTTTACCTTTGTACATGATGTTAGCTGGGGGTCTAAGTTTAATTTTTTGCAAGTGGCTATCCAATTGTGCCAACACCACTTGTTGAAGAGGCTTTCCCTGCTCCATTTAGGATTTCCTGCTCTTTTATCAAAAATTAGACGGTTGTATCTCTGGGGAACATTTTCTGAGTATTCAAGCCTATTCCACTGATCTGAGGACCTATCCTTATTCCAATACCATGCTGTTTTGATAACTGTTGCTTTGTAGTACAGTTTAAAGTTGGGAAAAGTAATTCCTCCCATATTCTTTTTCCCAATGATTGCTTTAGCTATTCGAGGGTGTTTATTGTTCCAAATGAATTTCAAAAGTGTCTGATCCACTTCTTTGAAGAATGTCATGGGTATCTTTAGAGGGATGGCATTAAATCTGTATAATGCCTTGGGGAGTATTGACATTTTGATTATGTTAATCCTGCCAATCCATGAGCAGGGTATGTGTTTCCATTTCCTTGTGTCCTCTCTTATTTCTTGGAGCAGAGTTTTATAGTTTTCTTTGTATAGGTCCTTCACATATTTAGTCAAGTTGATTCCAAGATATTTGAGTTTGTGTGGTACTATTGTGAATGGGGTTGTTTTCTTAATGTCCATTTCATCCTTATTACTATTGGTATATAGAAAGGCCATTAATTTTTGTGTGTTAATTTTGTAGCCTGCCACCTTGCTATATGAGTCTATTGTTTCTAGAAGCTTTTTGATAGAGTCTTTAGGGTTTTCTAAGTAGAGTATCATGTCATCTGCAAACAGTGAGAGCTTGACTTCTTCCTTTCCTATCTGGATTCCCTTGATATCCTTTTCTTGCCTAATCGCTATAGCAAGTACTTCCAGTGCTATGTTGAATAGGAGTGGTGAGAGAGGACAGCCTTGTCTTGTGCCAGAATTTAGAGGGAAGGCTTTCAGTTTTTCTCCATTGAGGATAATATTTGCCACTGGCTTGTGGTAGATGGCCTTCACTATATTGAGAAAGGTTCCCTCCATTCCCATCTTGCTGAGAGTTTTGATCAAGAATGGGTGTTGGACCTTATCAAATGCTTTCTCTGCATCTATTGATATGATCATGTGGTTTTTATTTTTCTTGTTATTGATGTTGTGTATTATGTTGATAGATTTACGGATGTTAAACCAGCCTTGCATTCCTGGGATGAAACCTACTTGATCGTAGTGGATGATCTTCTTAACGAGGCATTGAATCCTATTTGCCAGGATTTTGTTGAGGATCTTTGCATCTGCATTCATCAGTGATATTGGTCTGTAATTTTCTTTTTTGGTAGCGTCTCTGTCTGGTTTAGGTATCAAGGTGATGTTGGCTTCATAAAAGCTATTTGGAAGTGTTTCTGTTTGTTCAATTTCATGAAAGAGTCTTGCCAAGATTGGCAGTAGTTCCTCTTGGAAAGTTTGATAGAATTCATTAGTGAATCCATCTGGACCTGGGCTTTTGTTTTTCGGCAGACATTTGATTACTGTTTTAATTTCATCAATGGTGATGGGGGTGTTTAGATATGCTACATCCTCTTCCTTCAACCGTGGAAGATTATAAGAGTCCAAGAATTTATCCATTTCTTCCAGGTTCTCATTTTTAGTGGCGTAGAGTTTTTCAAAGTAGTTTCTGATTACCCTTTGAATCTCTGTCATATCAGTAGGGATCTCTCCTTTTTCATTCCTGATACGAGTTATCAAGTTTCTCTCTCTCTCTTTCTTTGTTAGGTTTGCCAGTGGTCTATCAATCTTGTTTATTTTTTCAAAGAACCAACTTCTGCTTTCGTTGATCTTTTGGATTGTTTTTTGAGTTTCCACTTCGTTGATTTCTGCTCTCAGCTTTGTTATTTCCTTCTGTCTTCCTATTCTTGGGTCCTTTTGTTGAGCATTTTCTAGTTCTATTAGCTGTGTCATTAAGCTACTCAGGTAAGCTCCTTCTTCCTTCCTGATGTGTGCTTGCAAAGCTATAAATTTTCCTCTCAGTACTGCTTTTGCTGTGTCCCATAAGTTCTGAGAGTTTGTGTCTTTATTGTCATTTGTTTCCAGGAACCTTTTGATTTCCTCCTTGATTTCATCTCGGACCCACTGGTTATTGAGCATGAGGCTGTTTAACTTCCAGGTGTTAAAGTGTTTCTTCTGAGTCCCTTTGGAGTTCACAAATAAATTCAGAGCCTTGTGGTCAGCGAAGGAAGTGTGCAAAATTTCTATCCTCTTGATCTTATGGAGGTATGTTTTATGTGCCAGCATGTAGTCTATCCTGGAGAATGTCCCATGTACATTGGAGAAGAATGTGTATCCAGGTTTCTGGGGATGGAGTGTCCTATATATATCCACTAGGCCTCTTTCTTCCATTTCTCTCCTCAGGTCTAGTATATTCTTGTTGGGTTTCAGTCTGGTTGACCTGTCCAGTGTTGACAAAGCCGTGTTAAGGTCCCCCACAATTATTGTGTTGTTGTTGATATTATTTTTCAGATTTGTCAACAGTTGTATTAAATATTTTGCTGGCCCCTCATTCGGTGCATATATGTTTAGGAGAGTGAATTCTTCCTGCTCTACGTACCCCTTGATTAATATAAAATGTCCGTCTTTGTCCCTTACAACCTTCCTGAGTATAAAGTTTGCATTATCTGATATTAGTATGGCCACTCCAGCTTTTTTATGGGTGTTGTTTGCTTGGATAACTTTTCTCCAGCCTTTTATTTTGAGTCTATGTTTGTTCTGACTATTCAGGTGCGTTTCTTGTAGGCAGCAGAAGGTTGGATTGAGTTTTTTGATCCATTTAGCCACTCTGTGTCTCTTAACTGGTGCATTGAGTCCATTGACGTTGAGAGAAAGAATTGTCCTGGGATTTAACGCCATCTTTATTTCAAAATTTGGTGTGTCTTTTGGGTAGTCTTGTCTTAGATTAGGTCTTTCAGTTTTTCTCTTAAGACTGGTTTTGTGTCTGTGAAGTTTCTGAGCTGTTTTTTTGTCTGTGAAACCATGTATTCTTCCATCAAACCGGAAAGTGAGTTTTGCTGGGTATAGTATTCTGGGTGAAGCATTCATTTCATTCAGTCTTGTCACAATATCCCACCACTGCTTTCTGGCATTGAGCGTTTCTGGTGACAGGTCTGCTGTAAATCTCAGGGAAGCTTGCTTGAACATGATTTCCCCTTTTGATCTTGCTGTTTTCAGAATTCTGTCTCTATCTGTGGGATTTGTCATTGTGACTAGGATGTGTCTTGGGGTGGTTTTTCTGGGGTCTCTTTTGATTGGTACTCTTCGGGCATGCAGGATTTGGTCACATATATTCTTTAGCTCTGGAAGTTTCTCTTTAATGATGTTCTTGACCATTGATTCTTCCTGGAAATTTTCTTCCTGGGTCTCTGGGACTCCAATGATTCTTAAGTTGTTTCTGTTGATCTTATCATAGACTTCTATTTTCGTCTGTTCCCATTCTTTGACTAATTTTTCCATTGTCTGCTCATTTGCTTTAAGTTTTTTGTCCAATCTCTCCTGCTGTATGGAATTGTTATGTATCTCATCTTCCACAGCACCAAGTCTATTCTCAGCTTTTGATACCCTGTCCCAGAGCTTATCCATTTTGTCATTCACTTCATTTACTGACTTTTTCAGTCCTGTTAGTTGACATGTTATTTCAGTTTGGAGTTTTGTCATTTCTGCCTTCATATTTTCTTGGTTCTTATTAGTGTTCTGTTCAACTCGATCCATGGTTTCTTGGAGTCTGTTGAGCACCTTCCATATTGCTAGTCTAAAGTCCTTATCTGAGAGGTTGATTAGTTGTTCAGTCATTATCTGGTCCTCAGAATTGTCATCTTCATTCTCTATGTCTGATGCTGGCCTGCGTTGTTTCCCCATTGTCACACTTGTATTGTGGGTTTTTCTACGTGTTGTGGTGGTATTCATTGTCTATATGATGTAGGCAGCACACTCCTCTGGCTCCTCTCTTTCTGGATGGGCTGACTTGCCTCTAAGGGAGGGGAGTCCTCCGTGGATGAAGCCTCACACTGGGTCAAATCTTAGGCCCGAGCATGCAACAGAGAAGACAGTCCAGAGAGAAATGTTTGCTTCTGTGATATAGCGCCGTTCTTAGTGTGATTTTTCCTTCTTGTTGCAATGGAGTTCTTTCCTTAGAAAGAGTGCACGGCCGCGTAGCGAAGCGGAGCGGCCGTGCTCCTCTGAGCCTCTTTTTGCCCCACTCGCAAGAGTTTCACGCAAGAGGACAGTAGACAGACATAGACAGGTCAGACTCACAGTCTTTCACAGTTGAGCCCCACTGGGCCGGTGTACTTTCGCGGATTTTCCCCGCCTGGTGTCACACACAGGGAGCCAGCTTTTGCAAAGGTTAGCCGGTTTTTATGCTCTGAAGTCCCTCCCTGAAAATGGCGTCTGGGCGAGCGAGGTTTCTGGAGGCTCTTTTTGCCCCACTCGCAAGAGTTTTACGCAAGAGGACAGTAGACAGACATAGACAGGTCACACTCACAGTCTTTCACAGCTGAGCCCCACTGGGCCGGTGTACTTTCGCGGATTTTCCCCGCCTGGTGTCACACACAGGGAGCCAGCTTTTGCAAAGGTTAGCCGGTTTTTAATGCTCTGAAGTCCCTCCCTGAAAATGGCGTCTGAGCGAGCGAGGTTTCTGGAGGCTCTTTTTGCCCCACTCGCAAGAGTTTCACGCAAGAGGACAGTAGACAGACATAGACAGGTCAGACTCACAGTCTTTCACAGTTGAGCCCCACTGGGCCGGTGTACTTTCGCGGATTTTCCCCGCCTGGTGTCACACACAGGGAGCCAGCTTTTGCAAAGGTTAGCCGGTTTTTATGCTCTGAAGTCCCTCCCTGAAAATGGCGTCTGGGCGAGCGAGGTTTCTGGAGGCTCTTTTTGCCCCACTCGCAAGAGTTTTACGCAAGAGGACAGTAGACAGACATAGACAGGTCACACTCACAGTCTTTCACAGCTGAGCCCCACTGGGCCGGTGTACTTTCGCGGATTTTCCCCGCCTGGTGTCACACACAGGGAGCCAGCTTTTGCAAAGGTTAGCCGGTTTTTATGCTCTGAAGTCCCTCCCTGAAAATGGCGTCTGGGCGAGCGAGGTTTCTGGAGGCTCTTTTTGCCCCACTCGCAAGAGTTTTACGCAAGAGGACAGTAGACAGACATAGACAGGTCACACTCACAGTCTTTCACAGCTGAGCCCCACTGGGCCGGTGTACTTTCGCGGATTTTCCCCGCCTGGTGTCACACACAGGGAGCCAGCTTTTGCAAAGGTTAGCCGGTTTTTATGCTCTGAAGTCCCTCCCTGAAAATGGCGTCTGGGCGAGCGAGGTTTCTGGAGGCTCTTTTTGCCCCACTCGCAAGAGTTTTACGCAAGAGGACAGTAGACAGACATAGACAGGTCACACTCACAGTCTTTCACAGTTGAGCCCCACTGGGCCGGTGTACTTTCGCGGATTTTCCCCGCCTGGTGTCACACACAGGGAGCCAGCTTTTGCAAAGGTTAGCCGGTTTTTATGCTCTGAAGTCCCTCCCTGAAAATGGCGTCTGGGCGAGCGAGGTTTCTGGAGGCTCTTTTTGCCCCACTCGCAAGAGTTTTACGCAAGAGGACAGTAGACAGACATAGACAGGTCACACTCACAGTCTTTCACAGCTGAGCCCCACTGGGCCGGTGTACTTTCGCGGATTTTCCCCGCCTGGTGTCACACACAGGGAGCCAGCTTTTGCAAAGGTTAGCCGGTTTTTATGCTCTGAAGTCCCTCCCTGAAAATGGCGTCTGGGCGAGCGAGGTTTCTGGAGGCTCTTTTTGCCCTACTCGCAAGAGTTTTACGCAAGAGGACAGTAGACAGACATAGACAGGTCACACTCACAGTCTTTCACAGCTGAGCCCCACTGGGCCGGTGTACTTTCGCGGATTTTCCCCCGCCTGGTGTCACACACAGGGAGCCAGCTTTTGCAAAGGTTAGCCGGTTTTTAATGCTCTGAAGTCCCTCCCTGAAAATGGCGTCTGAGCGAGCGAGGTTTCTGGAGGCTCTTTTTGCCCCACTCGCAAGAGTTTCACGCAAGAGGACAGTAGACAGACATAGACAGGTCAGACTCACAGTCTTTCACAGTTGAGCCCCACTGGGCCAGTGTACTTTCGCGGATTTTCCCCGCCTGGTGACACACACAGGGAGCCAGCTTTTGCAAAGGTTAGCCGGTTTTTATGCTCTGAAGTCCCTCCCTGAAAATGGCGTCTGAGCGAGCGAGGTTTCTGGAGGCTCTTTTGCCCCACTCGCAAGAGTTTTACGCAAGAGGACAGTAGACAGACATAGACAGGTCACACTCACAGTCTTTCACAGCTGAGCCCCACTGGGCCGGTGTACTTTCGCGGATTTTCCCCGCCTGGTGTCACACACAGGGAGCCAGCTTTTGCAAAGGTTAGCCGGTTTTTAATGCTCTGAAGTCCCTCCCAGAAAATGGCGTCTGAGCGAGCGAGGTTTCTGGAGGCTCTTTTTGCCCCACTCGCAAGAGTTTCACGCAAGAGGACAGTAGACAGACATAGACAGGTCAGACTCACAGTCTTTCACAGTTGAGCCCCACTGGGCCGGTGTACTTTCGCGGATTTTCCCCCGCCTGGTGTCACACACAGGGAGCCAGCTTTTGCAAAGGTTAGCCGGTTTTTATGCTCTGAAGTCCCTCCCTGAAAATGGCGTCTGGGCGAGCGAGGTTTCTGGAGGCTCTTTTTGCCCCACTCGCAAGAGTTTTACGCAAGAGGACAGTAGACAGACATAGACAGGTCACACTCACAGTCTTTCACAGCTGAGCCCCACTGGGCCGGTGTACTTTCGCGGATTTTCCCCGCCTGGTGTCACACACAGGGAGCCAGCTTTTGCAAAGGTTAGCCGGTTTTTAATGCTCTGAAGTCCCTCCCTGAAAATGGCGTCTGAGCGAGCGAGGTTTCTGGAGGCTCTTTTTGCCCCACTCGCAAGAGTTTCACGCAAGAGGACAGTAGACAGACATAGACAGGTCAGACTCACAGTCTTTCACAGTTGAGCCCCACTGGGCCGGTGTACTTTCGCGGATTTTCCCCGCCTGGTGTCACACACAGGGAGCCAGCTTTTGCAAAGGTTAGCCGGTTTTTATGCTCTGAAGTCCCTCCCTGAAAATGGCGTCTGGGCGAGCGAGGTTTCTGGAGGCTCTTTTTGCCCCACTCGCAAGAGTTTTACGCAAGAGGACAGTAGACAGACATAGACAGGTCACACTCACAGTCTTTCACAGCTGAGCCCCACTGGGCCGGTGTACTTTCGCGGATTTTCCCCTGCCTGGTGTCACACACAGGGAGCCAGCTTTTGCAAAGGTTAGCCGGTTTTTATGCTCTGAAGTCCCTCCCTGAAAATGGCGTCTGGGCGAGCGAGGTTTCTGGAGGCTCTTTTTGCCCCACTCGCAAGAGTTTTACGCAAGAGGACAGTAGACAGACATAGACAGGTCACACTCACAGTCTTTCACAGCTGAGCCCCACTGGGCCGGTGTACTTTCGCGGATTTTCCCCGCCTGGTGTCACACACAGGGAGCCAGCTTTTGCAAAGGTTAGCCGGTTTTTATGCTCTGAAGTCCCTCCCTGAAAATGGCGTCTGGGCGAGCGAGGTTTCTGGAGGCTCTTTTTGCCCCACTCGCAAGAGTTTTACGCAAGAGGACAGTAGACAGACATAGACAGGTCACACTCACAGTCTTTCACAGCTGAGCCCCACTGGGCCGGTGTACTTTCGCGGATTTTCCCCGCCTGGTGTCACACACAGGGAGCCAGCTTTTGCAAAGGTTAGCCGGTTTTTAATGCTCTGAAGTCCCTCCCTGAAAATGGCGTCTGAGCGAGCGAGGTTTCTGGAGGCTCTTTTTGCCCCACTCGCAAGAGTTTCACGCAAGAGGACAGTAGACAGACATAGACAGGTCAGACTCACAGTCTTTCACAGTTGAGCCCCACTGGGCCAGTGTACTTTCGCGGATTTTCCCCGCCTGGTGACACACACAGGGAGCCAGCTTTTGCAAAGGTTAGCCGGTTTTTATGCTCTGAAGTCCCTCCCTGAAAATGGCGTCTGAGCGAGCGAGGTTTCTGGAGGCTCTTTTTGCCCCACTCGCAAGAGTTTTACGCAAGAGGACAGTAGACAGACATAGACAGGTCACACTCACAGTCTTTCACAGCTGAGCCCCACTGGGCCGGTGTACTTTCGCGGATTTTCCCCGCCTGGTGTCACACACAGGGAGCCAGCTTTTGCAAAGGTTAGCCGGTTTTTAATGCTCTGAAGTCCCTCCCTGAAAATGGCGTCTGAGCGAGCGAGGTTTCTGGAGGCTCTTTTTGCCCCACTCGCAAGAGTTTCACGCAAGAGGACAGTAGACAGACATAGACAGGTCAGACTCACAGTCTTTCACAGTTGAGCCCCACTGGGCCGGTGTACTTTCGCGGATTTTCCCCGCCTGGTGTCACACACAGGGAGCCAGCTTTTGCAAAGGTTAGCCGGTTTTTATGCTCTGAAGTCCCTCCCTGAAAATGGCGTCTGGGCGAGCGAGGTTTCTGGAGGCTCTTTTTGCCCCACTCGCAAGAGTTTTACGCAAGAGGACAGTAGACAGACATAGACAGGTCACACTCACAGTCTTTCACAGCTGAGCCCCACTGGGCCGGTGTACTTTCGCGGATTTTCCCCGCCTGGTGTCACACACAGGGAGCCAGCTTTTGCAAAGGTTAGCCGGTTTTTAATGCTCTGAAGTCCCTCCCTGAAAATGGCGTCTGAGCGAGCGAGGTTTCTGGAGGCTCTTTTTGCCCCACTCGCAAGAGTTTCACGCAAGAGGACAGTAGACAGACATAGACAGGTCACACTCACAGTCTTTCGCAGCTGAGCCCCACTGGGCCGGTGTACTTTCGCGGATTTTCCCCGCCTGGTGTCACACACAGGGAGCCAGCTTTTGCAAAGGTTAGCCGGTTTTTATGCTCTGAAGTCCCTCCCTGAAAATGGCGTCTGGGCGAGCGAGGTTTCTGGAGGCTCTTTTTGCCCCACTCGCAAGAGTTTTACGCAAGAGGACAGTAGACAGACATAGACAGGTCACACTCACAGTCTTTCACAGCTGAGCCCCACTGGGCCGGTGTACTTTCGCGGATTTTCCCCGCCTGGTGTCACACACAGGGAGCCAGCTTTTGCAAAGGTTAGCCGGTTTTTATGCTCTCTATTGTCTTTTTCTTTGTCTTACTAATGGTTTATCTATATTGTTTATGTATTCCAAGAAACCTCTTGATTTCATTGATCTTTTGAGGGGCTGGAGAAGTGACGCAGAGTGGTAAGGATGGACCATAGTTTGATCCCCTGGCATCCCATACTGTCCCCCAAGCCAGAAGCGATTTCTGAGCACATAGGCAGGCATAACCCGAGCAACACCAGGTATGAACCCAAAAAAATCATTTATTGTTTGAGTTGTTTTGTTGAGTTCCAGTTCATTAATTTCTGCTGTAAGTTTTATTATTTCCTTCTGCCTTCCTATTTTTGGTTCATTTTGTTAATTACTTTACAATTTTATAAACTGTACCATTAATATATTTATGTAGGCCTTTTCTACCTTCTTGATGAGTGCTTAGAAAGCTATAAATTTTCCTCTTACTACAGCTTTAGCTGTTTCCCACAAATTTTGATAATATATTTTTTAATTATCATTTGTTTTCAGGAATCTTCATTTTCTCTTTGACTTCATCTCTGACCCACTGGTTGTTCATTAGTGAGCTGTTTAATTTTCAGATAAAGTTATTTCTCAAATTCTGTTTGTAATTTACTTCTATTTTCATTTCATCATGATCTTAAAAATTAGTTAATACAACTTCTTTTTTTTTGTTTTTTTTTTGTTTTGTTTTGTTTTTGGGCCACACCCGTTTGACGCTCAGGGGTTACTCCTGGCTATGTGCTCAGAAATCACCCCTGGCTTGGGGGGACCATATGGGACGTCGGGGGATCGAACCGCGGTCCGTTCCTTGGCTAGCGCTTGTAAGGCAGACACCTTACCTCTAGCGCCACCTTCCCGGCCCCGTGTTAATACAACTTCTATCCTCTGATTCTATGGACATATGCTTACTGGCCTAGCATATGGTTTATCTTGGAGAACATCTTAATATATTACAGATAAATATTTATCCAGCTTCTGGAGATGAAAAGCCATATGTACATATATGTTTACATACATTTAAAAATATATTAAGCCTAAGCAACTTTTTTCTTATTTTTTTGGTTTTTGGGCCACACCCAGTGATGCTCAAATGTTATTCCTGGTTATGTGTTCAGAAATAGCCCCAGGCTTGGGGGACCATATGGGATGAAGGGTGATGAAACCATGATTAGCACCTGTGCCACTGCTCCAGCCCCGAAACTTCCATGTTTTCCTTCAATTCAGTATGTATTTGTTAAGTTTTAGCCTGGTTGATCTATCAAGCAGTGACAAGGCAGTATTAAAGATTCCCCTTACTGGGCCGGAGAGATAGCATGGGAGGTAAGGAGTTTGCCTTTCATGCAGGAGGTCATCGGTTCGAATTCCGGCGTCCCATATGGTCCCCCGTGCCTGCCAGGAACAATTTCTGAGCCTGGAGCCAGGAATAATCCCTGAGCGCTGCCGGGTGTGACCCAAAAACCACAAAAAAAAAAAAAAAAACAACGATTCCCCTTACTATTGTGCTGATATTGATGTCTTTCTTCAAGTCTATTAGAAGTTGTTTAAAGTATTTTTCTGACCCTTATTGAGTGCATATATGATTAGGAGTATGATATCTTCCCTTTTTTTTATTTTATTTTTTTTTGTTTTTTCAGGCCACACCCGTTTGATGCTCAGGGGTTACTCCTGGCTAAGCACTCAGAAATTGTCCCTGACTTGGGGGGACCATGATATCTTCTTGATGTACATATCTCTTGATTATTAAGAAATTCCCATCAAAGTATCTATTTATAACATACTTAAGTCTAAAGTCTGTGTCATCTGATATTAGTGTGGTCACCCTACTTTTTAAAGTAGTTATTATCTTGAAGAATTGTCTTCCATCCTTTAAATTTTAGTATGTTTTTGATCTGATGTATCATTTGGATGAGTTTCTTACAGGCAGGAAAATGATAGATTCAGTTTCTAATCCATTTTCTCACTTTGTGTCTCTTAATTGCTCCATTTAGTACAATAACTTTTTATTTTTGGTTTTTTGTCCACACCAGGTGGCACTTGGGGGTTACTCCTGCATATGTGCTCAGAAATCACTCCTGGTTTGGGAGACCATATAGGACACTGGGGATTCAAATCCGTCCTAGGCTAGTGAGCACAAGGCCATACCGCTTGCTCCACTGCTCCAGCCCCTAGTCCAATCACTTTTACAGAGAATATTCTCATGGGATTTTTGTGTTATATTTTTGTAGGTATTTGGTGTATTTGTTAGGTCTGCATTGCCTTAAAGTATGCAATTCAGTTATTCTTTTTGTTTAACTTCAGTCTGTAAAGTTTCTGAGCTGTTGTTTATCTGTGAAGCTTTGTACCCTTTGTTCAAACATAACTAAATTCTGGCCAGTAAAATATTTTCGGGAAAGCATTCATTTCCTTAAATTTTGTTACTATATTCCACCATTGCCTTCTGGTCTTGTAGTGAAAAATCTACTGTAAATTTTAAAGGATGCTTCTTTGTATGTAATTTCCTTTTTTGATCTTATTGTTTTCAGTATTCTCTCTCCTCTATCTGTGTTTTTCATCATTGTGAGTAGGATGTGTATTGGGGTACTTTTTTTTTTCTCTTTTGGCTAGTAATCTTTGGACATGGAGTATTTGGTTGCATGCACTCTTTAGCTCTCTGAGTTACTGTGCAATAATTTTTTTCATTGTTGATATCTCATAAAGGTTTTCTTTCTGGATCTCTGGGACTCTAATTATTCTTATGGTGTTTCTGTTGGGTTTATAGAAGACTTATATTTTCATCTGTTTACATTCTCTGAGGACTTTTCCCATTGTCTGATCATTTGCTTTAAGGCTCTTTTCCAACCTCTTCTGTTATATGGACTTATTTTACATCTCATCTTCAAGGTCACTGATTCTCTCTTCAGTTTATGTTTCTCTGGTGGAACAGTTTTCCAGTGAGGTTTCATTTTGCCTACCAAGATTTTCAATCCCTTTATTTCAGTTTAAATTTTTCTCATCTCTACTTTGATATCTTCTTGATTCTTATTAGTGTCTCATTCAGTTCTTTTTGTGATTTTTTTGAGTTCTATTAATATCCTCCATATTTCTTCTCTAAGGTCCTGAGATTCAAAATAGGTGGTTGCTACTACATCAGAGCTAACATCTTCCTTCTCTTAAGTATGGTGGAGGCCTGCATTGTTTCTCTATTGTCACGGTTGTGGTGTGGAGTTTTTTCATTCTTGTATAGTTCTGGGGTTCAACTACTTGGAGGATTGCAGGGCCTTGGAGCACCTCAGGTTCTATTTTTTGGGCTGGTCCACTCACCTGGAAGTACATTTTCTGGCACAGTAGCCAGCACGAGCAGGAAATATGTCTCCACCCTTCCTGTTCTGTTCTTTAGGCCAGTCCACTTAGCTGGAGCATGGTTTCTAGTGTCCATGGCAGTCATACATATGAAAGCCAGCTCTGTCTTTTGGGTAGGTACACTTTCATGGGCCATAACCACCAAGCATTGGAAAGTCAGCATAGCCCTTCTGGCACTCTTCTTTAGGCCGATCACCTGGAGTTGTGATTTTTTTGAGGGCTGTGGCTACAGCACACAGGAAATCTGGCTCCACACCGCAACTCCGAATATGTTCTTTGGGCTGGCTGCTCACCTGAGGCGTGTTTTCCAGATTCCAGGGCTGGTACATGCACGAAAGACAGCTCTGCCTTTCCTATTTTGTTCTTTGGGCAGGTATGCTCACCTAGAAGCTTCGTTTCCAGAGGCCGAAGATGCAGTGCACAGGAAAGTCAGCTCCGTCCCTACCTTTCTGTTCTTTCTGCAGGTCCTCCTACTTATAGGCATGGTTTCCAGTGGCCCCAAACCCCACCTGCAGGAAAGCCTGCTTCACCACTCTGTCCTTTGGGCCAGTCCGATCACCTAAAGGTAAGTTTCCAGGCGCTGTAGCCCTTGTGTGCAGAAAAGCTGGCGCCAGTCCTCGTGCTCTGTCCCTTCAGCCAGTCTACTCATCTGGAGTGCAGTTTCTTGGAAAGACAGCTTTGTTCCTCTGACTCTGTCCTTTTTGGATGCTCTGCTTACCTGGAGGCATGTTTCCTGGCATTCAGGCCACCTTGTGCAGTCTAGCCGGATCCACCCCTCCAGTTTTGTTCTTTGAGAAGATCTGCTCACCTAGAACTAAGTTTTTCAGGATCTGTGGCCACCTAGCACAGAAGGCCCAGTTGTGGTATCCAGGATCTGCAGCCCTGCTTGCAGGAAAGACTTCCCCACACCACCAATTGTGCTTTTTGGGCGTGACCCTTCACATGGTTGTGCATTTTCTGGTGATCACATGGCTGCAGCACCCAGAAAAGCCAGTACTGCACTTTCAGTTTTATTCTTTGGGTAGTTTTGCTCACCTGGAGGTGTGATTTCCACCAGCCACTGCCACCATGCGCTGAGGTTGCTTGGGATGAAATGGCATGCAGTATCTAATGGCAGGAATCTGGGTGGGGAAACCCGCTCATCTCTCCCTCATATCATCTTGAGTCTTACTGGCTGTCTGTTCCAGTCATTCCATCCTTTCTTTGAGTTCTTTGTATGCCCTCAACATTTCCATTCTAAAGTCCTTATCAGAGAGGCTGTAGAGGTGGCTGGTACTAATTAGGTCTTCAGAACGACCATCTTCATTCACTAAGAATGGTGGGGTTCTGCATTGCTTTCCACTGTGATCTTTGCAGAGTTGAAGTGCTTTTTTATGTGTTTTGCTGGGGCTCATTGACTAGAAGCAATTCATGCCCATATATGGGGTAGAGCAGCCACTCCTTCTCATGGCATGTTCATCTCACCTCTTCACTTTGTGGGACTGTCTCCCTGCTCACTTTGAGGCTAGTGCTGTGGCACACTAGCCCCACCTCTTCCGTGTCGCAGACCCAGCCTAAAATACCCTTTTATGGGGCCGGAGTGATAGCACAGTGGTAGGGAATCTGCCTTGCACGAGGCCAATACAAGACGGACCCCGATTCATATCCCAGATCTTATATGGTCCCCCAAACCTGTCAGTAGCGACTGCTGAGCACAGAGCAAAAAAGTAACCCCTGAGTGCTGCCAGGTGTAACCCCAAAACAAAAAAACAAACAAAAACTACCCTTTAATTATGAGAGAAGAAATTGGAATGCTTTTGTTGACTATGTTAACTAAGTCATTCTGTACTTTTCCAAAGTAACAACATTGTTCAGTTATAAAATCAAATTATGTTCATATATCATATGAGAACGAACTACTCTTGATTTTATTTTTAATTCTTTCTTTTTTGGGGATACTAGTGAATTTGCTGCAATCAGAACTTCTTTAAATCATAACAGGTAATAAAGGAAAACATTTTGATCCCCAAAGTTCACGAAACATGTCCCTGGTGATAGTGATAAAGGCTTTTTTCTATGTGTTTGCTTTTCCTTCCTTGCTTGATATTGCTACATTATTCATAGTCACCTTTAAACCATCTGGAAATGCATTTCTCTTAATACTTGCTATACATAGTTAAGATATCATTGCCAAACCTGAGAATGTTTGATTTACTTATTCTAGTACAGAAAGGAATTATAAAAGTTTAAACAACTTTGGAATCTGTTTAGTAGAATGGTTTTATCTTTGACCACAATGATGTAAGCGGCATGTTCTTGGGTAGCAGCACCTTTAAATTTCCTCTGGCTGATTTGGTAAATCTTTAAGTGTAATTTTACTTTTTCCTCCTAGTCAACTATTGCTTTTTTGCTTCCATAAATAAATAATAAGAACAAACTAAAATGGAATCTTGTTATGTAGATCATACTATGTGGAACAGTAAGAATTCTGGCATGTATATTAAAGTAATGTTTCATTATCCTGTATCCCTAAAGGATTTAAGAGATAATTAGCTGAATTAATATATGTGCCCCCATTCATCTTAAAATTAATTTCTAATGTACTTATACATTTGGGATATTGTGAAGAGATGAGGGTTAAATAAATTATAGGCATCTACTCTTTTTATTAAATACATTCTCGTGTGTGGCATATAACTTCATGAATGAGGGTCTTGCTTTTAAATGTCTAAAAGTTTTAGATACTTAAAAATGAATGTATATTTTGCCATAGGAAATTTGATAAGCATGTGGAATGATACTTCTGTAAATTGTCAAGACCACCTATTATGGTATCAGTACCTGAAGATTTCCTAGGAATTTATTTCCATTTATTTTACTTTTTCTTTTCTTTTCTTTTTTTCTTTTTCTTTTTCTTTCTTTCTTTTTTTTTTTTTTTTCTGGTGGGGAGAGAGCTCACACAGCATATTCAGGGGTTACTCTTGTCTCTATGATCAGGAATCACTCATGACAGGCTCTGGGGACCATATTGGATGCGGGGGATTGAATCCAGGTGGGTGCATGCAAGGCAAAGGCCTTATCCACTATACTATTGCTCCCGGACCTCTTTTTTTTTTTTTTTTTTTTTTTTGGTTTTTGAGTCACGATTGCCAATACCCAGGAGTTATTCCTGGCTCTGCAGTTCTGCACTCAGGATTACCAGTAATCCCAGCTGTGCTTCAGGGACCATCTGAAATCCTGGGTATGATGTTCAGTCTCATGCAGCCACACTCTACACACTATCTTATACTTCCAGGCGCTATTTCCATTTCTTTCACTTTATTTATTTTTTTTCTTCTTTTATACTATGATTCTATTGTATATAAAGAAAAATTAGCTGTTTTAAAGTCTGATGTGTATGAATTGAACAATATTTTTCTCCTCCAAGGAAATGGTGAATTCTATTGTTGGCTATGGATTGTGGAGACTGATGGAGACTAAAATCAAAAACAAGTTGTAAAAGTGGCTAAAAAGCTCATTTGTCCTATTGGACAGTGTACCTGGTGTCTGTCTGATTTCAATTCCCTTATATAAAACATTATACCTAGCACTAGGGAATCAAAGACAATAGTCTAGGTCAGCACTTAAGTTAAAAAATGTATAAATAAAATTAAGCAAACAAAAAGACAAAAATAGCCCCAAGTCATTTCAGCCTTCTCTCTATTATCTTCAGATTTAATAGCTTCCTCAGTTAACCTAACTTAAAACTGAGTACAAACACACCTTGCTTTGCCCTTGTGTCATTTAGTTTATTTATAGCTTAGATCTTTATGCCAGAGGGTCCTCAAGCAAGCCAGGCTGAGCCAGCTGAAAGAGATTTTTGGACATTTGCCGCAAAAATGTTTCCTTGACTGTAAATATACAGAACTCAGCAAACTGTTCCTATCAGTCCTAGTGATTAAAGCCTAAGCTATTCCATTTCCAGGCAATAAATTATATAATTTATAAAAGGGAGAATAGGACAAAAATAAAGTATGACATCTCTTCATTGTTTTAGTCTTTCACTGTCAAGAGAAAATGATGTTTGGTTGTTCTATTTGTTTAATAGAAGAATAAATAAACTCATAAAATTACAAATGACTAGAATAACTTGTTTGATTGTACATATAGATGGTTTATTTGTGCTTTTGTAAAAATTTAACAGGAAAGTCTGCCCTAATATTGAGAAAAATGTCATAAAACAAATACCGAGTGTGAAGTACCTCTATCTATGCCACATTGCATTCAATGCCATATTACTTTTAGCATTTTCACCCTAATTAAATATTACTCCATTTCAGAAATTTACACAATCATTTTATATTTCTTTTTTGTTGTTGTTTTGTTTTTAGACTACACCTGGCGTTGCTCAGGGGTTACTCCTGGCTGTCTGCTCAGAAATAGCTCCTGGCAGGCACGGGGGACCATTTGGGACACCGGGATTCGAAATAACCACCTTTGGTCCTGGATCAGCTGCTTGCAAGGCAAACACCGCTGTGCTATCTCTCCGGGCCCCATTTTTATATTTCTAAAGCATTATTTGACCTACTCCAGGTCATAGCTAGGAATTCTTTTACAGGCTTCCTGCATGTAGACCATGAGCATTAATCATTTGAATCATCTCTCAATCACATGATATGAATATCTTTATGTGTACAGTGTCAGTATTTCCAAAGCTTATATTTCTTTAGAACACTTAGTTACTTTGGATGCAACTTCTGTCAATAAATGGATACAATTATAATTTTAATGTGTTATGCTAAATAATTGTATAAAATATTATGTTTAATGGTTTTTATTTCTTTATTAATTTTTATATTTGCTTGGGGGCCACACTCAGCGATGCTCAGGGTTTCCTACTTGTTCTGCACTCAAAGTGATATCACTCCTGAGGTTTTCATATTAGGTTCCAGTGATAAAAACAAGTTAGTATATAAAAGACAGCTGCTCTACACACAGTACTATAATCTAGTCTTTTCTCTTATTTTAATGATTGTTACTGCTAAAGTTTTATATTATTTTATAACTGCTCTAATTAAAAATATGTGCCATAGATTTTAATATGCATGTCTATTATCATATTAACTAAAATTTGTCTCTGACATAGTGACAATAAACACATTATTTTCTCTTTCTTCCCTAGGTCATAAATAATAATTTTTAATCTGTTTATATTTATCCAATATTCTACCAGTCTCAAAAAGTTCTATCTTGACTAATATACATGAAATATGAATACATTTACATAATTAATGATAGGATCTTTTAATTTTGCCCTTCTACTCAAAGAGTTGATAAGGATATGAGAAGCTGCCTTCTTTGTAATTTTTCTAATGTACCACTCAAATTTTAATAATTAGATCCTAAAGTATCTGATTAATTTAGTTTTATCTCAGAGAATATCATATATCTATCCTAAATAATCTTCTCTTACAGGTCAAGAAATACAGGAAATAATTGCTAAACTATAATTTCCAAAATATAAGTTACATACATATTCTGAAACACATAGATTATATTTGTAAATTTTACTTTATAAACTATGTTACATAGAATTACAGTCTTATTTTTCAGTTCCATTGCATTTTTAAATTATACTTATCTGTGTATATATGTAAATATTCAGCAATGTAAACTTTCAATGTTGTTTTAATGGTATCACATTTTAGAGAACACTTTTTTTTTATCACAAAATTTATGGTTAAAAATATAATCTATAGACAACCACACTTTATATCATTCATACTTGCTATTTAATTTTGCTTTAATCTGTCTTCTGTGATTTGCATTTTGTAGTCAATCATTTATTTCTCCAATATGGCATTCCAATTACATCAGACTAGTTTCAAATAAAATCCCATTTATCAAATACTTATTTGGTTTCATAAACCTTCATTGAAACCTGTTGCAAGTCAGTCCCTGAAGAGGTTGACTGATGAAGGGATGGAGGATGAGGTCTTTCCCCTCCAGCTCAGAGCACGCGTCTGCCACCCTGTCCAGCCGAAAGTTCTGAGGTGAAACGGGGGGTAAACAGCTCGCAGACAGTCAGGCTTGTGGAAATATTAGCTTTATTTGGTGGACAAGACTGAAGTCAAAAGACTCAGCTCCAAAGACTCAGCGTAAGTTCCAGCCAAAAGCCTCTTGCCTTCACAGACCCTTGTTTTTATCCCCCAGAATCAGGTACCACCCAATGGTGGGATCAGATACCACCCAATGGTGGAAGCAGAATCAGGTACCACCCTCGGGTGGGGGCAGAATGCCAGGTCACACCCTAGGGAAGGGCACAATCACTGGATCAGAGTAGGGTCAGTAACATAATAATCCCCAAAATATTTACATACACAACAATTCCCCCATTTGTTCTTAGTAAACAAACAATATTGTCTACAATTATTAAAGGAAAAACTAGTCAATAATAAAAGAGCGGCTGTTTGCATAAGCACATCACAGGAAAATGTAAACTTCTAACCTAAACACAGGATGTCTAAAAGCAGAAACATGTATCAGGGAATCAACTACAAGCTCCTGAGAAGATAAATCTAAGATGTACATAGACCCTTCGAAGAGACTCCAGAAAGGTTGTGTAGCAGGCAAGAAGAAGCACCTTTTCTTTATTTGTTGTTGTTGGTTTTTGGGTCACACCTGGCAGTGCTCATGAGTTACTCCTGGCTCCACACTGAGAAATCGCTCCTGGCAGATACTGGCATTCGAACCAATGACCTTCTTCATGAAAGGCAAACACCTTACCTCCATGCTATCTCTCCGGCCCCATTTTCATTCAAGTCCAGGTAGACCAGAAAGCCCATCTTTGAGGTCATTGAATTAGGCCCTTATTTTGGAGGAAGAAGCATATACCCCCTGCACAGTGGGGGGCCACTGCAATGATGATCAATAGGCTTCTGAACTTAATCCAAGTTCTTAATCCAGGCTGAAGTCCATATGATGTCCGAAATTGATGTACCAATAAGGTCGATTATTTATAGATGGGAGCTTAAGTCACAAACCAAAACAAAATGTTTAAAGCAGAGACCCTCCCTGCATACATAAACAACTTGAGGGCTCATCCAAAATGGATAGAACCTCCTATAAACCTAGTATTTTGCCTATAATGCTCCCACGCAAAAAGCCCTGAGACCAGACAAAAATATCATTTAGAAAATTATAGATAACAATATCTAACCCACTAACCTAAAGTCAAGAAAGCAAAACCCTAATGTAATACATCAACTCCTAAGTTTAAAAACTAAAATAGAAAAACATTAATTAAAATAGTCAAAAGAAGTGTAGTACCAAATATAAATTCAAAGGATTACTATTATAAGAAAAATACAAAAGGTGAAATTTCTACAGAGTCCAATATTAATCTGTAAAGATGAGGGGTCTGAAACTCCGAAAAGACCGGCCAAAGACACTTGATGGGTCTGGAAAAGCAGGTTGAAGCCATCATGAATTGGTTGGGCATCTGCTTTTCCTTTGGGATTGGTGCAATCTTGGGGTAGCCATTGTAGAAATGATCAATGATAGCACTGTGTATGTGGATGGAAAACCAGAAATTTAGATAGCACAGTTTAACTGGAATCCAGAGATTGTGGTTCTTATCCATGGATCTTTTCTCTGGGGATATATTATGACACAAATTCCAGGTGGCTTCATTTCCAACAAGTTTGCAGCAAACATGGTACAAAACTCTAATGGTCAAGGATTTCTTCCTCAGGCCGAGATCAGGAGGGTGAAGGAAATGAGTTGCACATGTGAAGGGAATCCGGAGAATTAAATGTTAAGGACTAGGAAGGAAAGATAAGGAAGACTAAATTGGGGAAGATAAAGTTAGGAAAAAAGGGGATTATATACAAAATATGCAAAACAAACAGACACTGAACAAAACATACACATACAGACTTCACAAAAAATATGGCCATAACACTCACTCATACCAAAAAATATTTATTGGAAAGGATCCAAAATAGAGCAAAAGAAAAAAGAATTCAGCTGAATCAACTAAAAGCACCTTAAAATATAATGGCCGGCAACTGTTTAGATAAATCATTTCAAATTTAAAAAAAATTTTTTATGGCAGAGCAGAGCAGACCTGAAAGAGAATTTTATGCATAATACAAACATGGAAAACTCTGTTATAAGTGTATAACAATATATATACAAAGTTATTGTATAACAGTAACTCTATGATAATCAATCATAGGCAAGAAGCACTGTGAAGAAAGTCCACCTAAAAATTATCATTCTGTCAGCGTCTTAAAACCTAAATTGAGGGAAATAAAGCAATGATGTTAAAATAAAAAGAGTGAAAGTCATTAAATGAGTATACCTAGAAAGAAAAACAACATTAATATGATGAGAAATTTATCTTTCAGGTGAACCTTGACTAAATTAAGTTGTAAGATTTTCATTTTCAGAATGCCAGGTCACACCCTAGGGTAGGGTAGGGATCAGGGTAGGGTCAGTAACATAATAATCCCAAAAATATTTACATACACAACAGAGAGGACTAATCATTTATCTGTTTATAATGAGGTAATACTTAAAATATTTATCTGAACTTATTCTATGCTGCATTATTATAAAAATTCAGTTAAATAATTTTAAATACATACATATAGTTGAATATTCTAGAGAAGCAGCCTTGAGTCTATAAATATGCCTAGGTAGACATATTATCCCACACATACCAAATAATTTTTAAAATTTAACAATCAGGAAAGATAAAAACAAATGTGATTTTATTTTACTAAAATGTAATTTGAATAGTTTGTGTTTTATTTTCTTTCCCTATGTGAAATTATTTCAGGTATAGTAAATCATTTAACTGATACAAATTCAATAAAAAAGAAATGGATACAATCATATTTTTCATTTGTATTTCATTAAAGTTTACATTTTATTTAAGAGTAAATATTTTTTTTGTTTTGCTTTGTTTTGGGGCCACATCTGGTGACACTCAGGAGTTACTCTTGACAATGCTCTGAGAAATCACTCCTGGCGTGGGGGACTATATGGGATGTCAGGGATTGAACCGAGATTCATCCTGGGTCAGTTGACTGCTAATTCAAATGCCCTATTGCTGCACCATCGCTCTAGTCCCTATTAGTAAATTTTTTATCTATGCATTTTTTTCTTTCTATTTCCTCTCTGCTCTTTCTGCCATTAATTTTTCTATTTGGTCTTTTTCTTTTTTACTTTCTTTATAGTTTCCTTAGCTATTTCTTTTAATATCTATTTTCCCATTTGTATTTCTTCTTTTTCCTTAACTTTTTTCCAAGTATTTTATTCATATTGCTATTTTCCTGACAATTTTATTTATATCATCTGTAATATAAAATAACACCATGATTTTCTTTTGATCTCAATATAAAGCTCTATTAATGCCTCTTTTCTCTGTCTCCTGGCCATTAACTGATTATTTTGGTATTGATTTTACAATTTATTAACTCAGAATATAAAACTATAACAGGCAGGAATAGCATTATCATACAGGTCTGTGTAATGCTCAGAATGCTATAAGAAGAGAATACATTTTGAACAGTTTAACAAGGAAAGTACCAACCACCTCAATCATCTCTACCAGTAGTGAAAAAAGATACATATATAGAAATAGTTTTCAAGAATTAAAAAAAAATACATAGAGTCTGTTAAGATCCTTGGGACAGGTTTTCTAGATTTTGTTCACTTTTAGTTTTTGACTTGCTCTGCTCTGGGAAGCAAATAATCAAATTAAACCATAGGAGAATTATTCTTTATTACTCATATACTTTTCTGTAAAAGAAGAAAAGGAAGGAAGGAAGGTAAGGAGAAAGGGAGGAAGGGAAAGAGGGAGGGAGGGAGGGAGAGAGGGAAAGTAAAGAAAGTGAAAGATGAAAGGGAGGGATGACAGAAGAGAGGAGGAAGGGTGGGAAAAAGAGGAAGGAGGAGGAAGGAGAAAGGGAGAAAGAGAGGAAGTAAAGGAGACAAAGGAAGGAAGAAAGAGGAAGGAGTAAAGGAGGATGGAAAGAGAAAAGGAGAAAAAGAACGCAGGAAGGAAAAAAGGAAGGGAATAAAAGGAAGCATGTAAGGGAGGAGAAGAGGGATGAAGAAAGGGAAGAAAGAGAGGGATTTAGAAAAGAAGGAAAATATGTGTCTAATGAAATGAATTAAATATTGCTAAAATTGAAATATTTTATTCATAAATCTATGATTTAATTAATTTCTTTATGGATATGCATAGTAATGAATAGTGGCTCATACAACCAGAAGTGGTGAAAATAAAGGAAAATTTAAGACTGAGAGGCCTGTATTCCTAACATCTCTCTAAAAGACCTAAATAAGAAAAAATAAGGATTTTATTGGAAATGTGGATGTCTACCATAATGATAGGTTAGGGCCACAAAAATTTATTACATCAATATATTAAAACACATTTATGGGGGATATACACACGACAATTAAATAAACAAAGGCAATTAAGAGGCATTAGCTACTTGTAAATTTAAGGGTTTGAATATGTGTGGAGTATGAATGTCTGATGAGTAGAAGGTAAGTGGACCTTAGCAAATTTTTAGTGAACTCTAACATGTTGAATAAAGGCTTCATATATGTCTATATTCATAGCATTTTGGGGACTGAACAGAGCAAACAACTCATCTTTACCCTCATTCATTAAATTCTCTAAAGCAAAACTACAAATGAAAAAATCTAGGCTCTGGGGAAATACATCATCATGAAAACAAATTTATCCTCCTCTAACAGCAAAGACTGTGATGAAGACTTAAAGAGAATAGGTTAGAAACATTTGATATGCACATAAGAATAAAAGATTACAACATTCTTTGACAGAAGATTGACTCATAACTTGCATGCTCCTTCAGTTTTTAATAGAGATTTTTAGCAATCATATGCAGGTTTTGGAGAGATTTGAACCAGAGACATTTACACTGTGTTAAAATGCAAATTATTTATATTTTCTAGAAGACTCTTAACAGATTGCTAGATATGTTATTTACAGTGGAAGGGCAATTACCAAATTTCATGTCATCAGCCTGGAAGGAGACCATTTTTATATTACATCATTTATAGTAAGATAGCAGACTTATAGAACAAACTTCTTGCAGTTACTGTGGATTCACATGAATAGATACAGAGATTATCAGGAGATGGAAGCCATAAGACTGCCATTTGAGACAACAAATTGAGAAAGTAAGAGGGAGAGTGTATTGTGGTGTGTCTGAAGTGGAGTGTTAAGAAAACTTAGAAAAAGTAACACGTGTGTAGAAAAAGGGGCGCAGAAAAGATATCTGTGTGGTAGTCAATGTGTTGACATTGAATTAGCTTGCAAGTGACATAAAAACTTATTTTGACTACCATGTTTTATAATCCTTTAAAATTTTACTTCATAATTTAGGTTTGACTAAAATGGTTCTCTGATGTATTGTTTCATGACTGGGTATAAGACTAATGTTATAAATCTTAAAATAATTTATTTTTCCTATACATAAAGGAAAGCTAAATAGACAAGGAAAACAAAACATCTCCTGAAAACATCTACTGAAATAAACAAACAAAATATTAAAGGACATAATAACAATATAAAACATATGGATTAGTGAAAATATCAAACAATTTAAAATTGTAAAATACAAAATATTTTAAACAGGCAGTTACTAGATTATAAAGTAAAAAGAGTAATTGCAGAATACATGACTTTTTCCTGATCATAATTGGGTATATTGTCACAGAAATGTTATAAATAAATAAATAATATATAGCTTAAATTTAAAATAATGTGATATAAAGTCATCTGAAAATTAATTTTTGTCAACTTATGCAAGAGGCATATCCTTATTGTTATTTTTTGGCTTTTTGCCATACCCAGTGATACTAAAGGGCTACTCCTAGCTATGCACTCAGAAATTTCTTCTGGATGGGACGACCATATGGGATGCCTGGAGATCGAACCAAAGTTTGTGCTAGATTAGTGCATGCAAGGCAAATGCCCTACTGCTTGCGCCACTGCTCTGGACTCTATATAATTTTTAAAAATAATGCGATTATAATAAAAAATCTAAAATCAAATTTAAAAAGAAAGGTTAAGTGGCAACTCCATGTTTATAATTCTAAATAATTAAAAAATTCTTCTCAAGATTCATATTTTTTAATTCATGTGCTGACCAGGAACATGTATAAATTCACTGGCCTTTCATTGCATAAATAATATCTTGTGCCAGTTATGAATAAAACAGTTTCTACTAGGAAGAATTTGGGGACAAAGTGAAAATAGTTTTTGTAGGATTTGAGAGGACACAAAAATAAATATAATGAACAAAGATCCATAAAGTATAGGAAGAATAATTAAGTGTTACAATCTAAGATGTGGATAACACCAGAATGGAGTGTTCCAGGAATTTATAAAAATAAATTTAAAAAATAATTAATCAAAGAAATGTGATATACAGTCATCTATAGTTAAGTTTCTTAAGTATACTATTTTAACACCAATGTAAAATCCCTCTATCTGTATTCCCATATTCCATTAATCCCCTAACCCCCACTTGCCCTATTTCATCTTTTTATAAGGAAGTTTGCTATGGTCACTCATGGTGGTGCTAAGGGCTTACTCCTGGCTCTGTAGGTAGGGGATCACTTCCAGTAGTGCACAGGAGACAATATGAGATCAAAAGAAGGTAGGTTGTGCACTTTCTGGGCCCAGGAAGTTTTATTTAAGCTTTAAAATTTTCAGATATAGTTTTAAACCCTAAAGACAGATGCAAATATATTTTAAATAGAAATAATGATTAGCCATTCTAGAAAACTTTGGTAACAAAAAGGTTTGTGTTTGTGCCTGAGTGTGTGTGTCTGTGTGTATGTGTGATACAATAGAGGAAAACAAAGTGGGATTTATTTAGGTAAAAATGTTATTAAAGTTATCATTTAATGTTCTGTTTATGAAACAGCAGTGATTGAGTGGACTTTTCAGATTTTAACCATGAATATAATTATAAAATTGTACATATTGTATATAACTAGAGTAACCCTTGGGAACAGAAATATGGGAGGCAAAATTTCCCCAACTTTAAATTGTATCACAAAGATATACTCATTAAAATAGCATGGCACTGGAATAAAGACAGACCGTCAGATCAGTGGAATAAATTTGAGTATTCAGAGAATGTGCCCCAATATACAATCAGTTTTTGAGAAAGGGACAAAAATGCAAAATGGAGCAAGGAAAGCCTCTTCAACAAATGGTGTTGGCACAACTGGTCACCCACAGACAAAAGAGCAAACTTAGACCTCCATCTAACACAAAGGTTAAATCAAATGGATTAAAGGCCTTGATACAGGTTTGAGACCATAAGATATATAGAGCAATATGTAGATAAAACACTCCATGACATTGAGACTAATGGCATCTTCAAGGAGGAAACAGCACTCTCCAAACAAGTGGGAGCATAAATAAACAGATGAGACTATATTAAGCTGAGAAGCTTCTGAACATAAATGGATATTGCCAAGGACACAAAAGCCACCCACAGAATGAGAGATACTATTCACCCTATACTCATCAGATAAGGGGCTAATATCAAAAATATTATTTTTTTGGGTTTTATACAAGGTACTGACAGAACTTAACAAATTTTATATTCTTTTTTTCTTTATTTGAATATCTTGATTACATAAATGATAGTGATTAGGTTTCAGTCATGTAAAGAACACCCCCCTTCACTAGTGTAACATTCCCACCACCAATGTCCCAAATCTCCCTCCATCCCACCCCACCTTCACCTGTACTCTAGACAGGCTTTCCAGTTCCCTCATTCATTCACTTGATTATGGTAGTTCTCTGAGTAGTTATTTCTATAGCTGTACTCACCACTCTTTGTGGTGAGCTTCTTAAAACCCATAGATGAGTGAGACTATTCTGCGTCTCTCTCTCCTTCTGACTTATTTCACTCAGCACGACAGATTCCATGTACATCCATGTAAGGGAAAATTTCATGACTTCATCTCTCCTGATCGCTGCATAATATTCCATTGTGTATATGTACCACGGTTTCTTTAGCCATTCATCTGTTGAAGGGCATCTTGGTTGTTTCCAGAGCCTGGCTATTGTGAATAGTGCTGCAATAAATATAGGTGTGAGGAAGGGGTTTTTGTATTGTATTCTTGTGTTCTTAGGGTATATCCCTAGGAGTGGAATAGCTGGGTCAAATGGGAGCTCAATTTCCAGATTTTGAAGGAACCTCCATATCGCTTTCCATAGAGGCTATACTAGGCAGCATTCCCACCAGCAGTGGATAAGAGTTCCTTTCTCTCCACATCCATGCCAGCACTGATTGTTCTCATTCTTTGTGAGGTGCGCCAATCTCTGCAGTGTGAGCTGTTATCTCATCGTTGTTTTAATTTGATTCTCCCTGATGATTAGTGACGAGGAGCATTTTTTCAAGTGTCTTTTGGCCATTTGTATTTCTTTTTTATCAAAGTGTCTGTTCATTTCTTCTCCCCATTTTTTGATGGAATTAGATTTTTTTTTCTGGTAAAGTTCTGTCAGTGCCCTGTATATTTTGGATATTAGCCCCTTATCTGAAGCGTGTTGGGTGAATAGTTTCTCCCACTCAGTGGGTGACTCTTGTATCCTGGGCACTATTTCTTTTGAGGTGCAGAAGCTTCTCAATTTAATGTATTCCCATATGTTAATCTCTGCTTCCACTTGTTTGGAAAGTGCAGTTTCCTCCTTGAAGATGCCTTTAGTCTCAATGTCATGGAGTGCTTTTATCAACGTATTGTTCCATATACCTTATGGTATCTGGTCTGATATCAAGGTCTTTAATCCATTTGGATTTTACCTTCATACATGATGTTAACTGGGGGTCTATGTTCGCTTTTTTGCAAGTCGCTAACCAGTTCTGCCAGCACCACTTGTTAAAGAGATTTTCCCTGCTCCAATTAGGATTTCTTGCTCCTTTGTCAAAAATTAGGTAATTGTATGTCTGGGGAATGTTCTCTGAGAACTCAAGCCTATTCCACTGATCTGAAGGTCTGTCTTTTTTCCAATACCATGCTGTTTAGATAACTATTGCTTTGTAGTACAGTTTAAAGTTGAGGAAAGTAATGCCTCCCAATTTCCTTTTCCCTAGGATTGCTTTAGCTATTCAAGGGTGTTTATTGTTCCAGATGAACTTCATAAGTGTTTGATCCACTTCTTTGAAGAATGTCCCGGGTATTTTTAAGGGGATCTCATTAAATCTGTATAATGCTTTGGGGAGTATTGCCATTTTAAAGATGTTAATCCAGCCAAACCATGAGCAGGGTATGTGTTTCCATTTCCGTGTGTCCTCTCTTATTTCTTGGAGCAGGGCTTTATAGTTTCTTTGTATAGGTCCTTCATGTCTTTGGTCAAATTGACTCCAAGATATTTGAGTTTGTGTGGCACTATTGTGAATGGGATTGCCTTCCTGACTTCCACTTCTTCCCTATCATTATTGGTGTATAAAAAGGCAATTGAAAAAAAAAAGGCAATTGATTTCTGTAGGTTGATTTTTTAGCCTACCACCTTGCTATATGAATCTATTGCTTCTAGAAGCGTTTTGGTAGAGTCTTTAGGGTTTTCTAAGTAGAATATCATGTCATCTGCAAACAATGAGAGCTTGACTTCTTCCTTTCCTATCTGGATTACCTTGATATCTTTTTCTTGCCTGATTGCTATAGCAAGAACTTCCAGTACTATGTTGAAAAGGAGTGATGAGAAAGAATAGCCTTGTCTTGTACCAGAATTTAGAGGAAAGGCTTTTAGTTTTTCTCCATTGAGGATAATATTTGCCATTGACTTGTGGTAGATGGCTTCAACTAGATTAGGAAAGGTTTCTTCCATTCCCATCTTGCTTAGAGTTTTGATCAAGAATGGGTGTTGGACGTTATCAAATGCTTTCTCTGCATCTATTGATATGATCATGTGATTTTTATTTTTCTTGTTGTTGATGTTGTGTATTATGTTAATAGATTTACAGATGTTAAACCATCCTTGCATTCCTGGGATGAAACCTACTTGGTCATAGTGTATGATCTTCTTGATGATGCATTGGATCCTATTTGCCAGGATTTTGTTGAAATCTTTGCATCAGCATTTATCAGGGGTATATGTCTGTAATTTTCTTTTTCTTGGCAGCATCTCTGTCTGCTTTTGGTATCAAGGTGATTTTGGCTTCATAAAAGCTGTTAGGGAGTGTTCCCATTTTTTCAATTTCATGGAAGAGCTTGGCTAGGATTGGTAGTAGCTCCTCTTGAAAATTTGAAAGAATTCATTAGGAAAACCATCTGGGCCTGGGCTTTTTTTTTTTTTTTTTTTTTTTTTTTGGGCTGATGTTTGATTACAGTTTCAATTTCCTCAGTAGTGATGGGGGTGTTTAGATATGCTACATCCTCCTTACTTAAATGTGGAAGGTTATAAGTGTCCAAGAATTTTTCCATTTCGTCTAGGTTCTCATGTTTTGTAGCATAAAGTTTCTCAAAGTAGTCTCTAATTACCCTTCAGATCTCTGCAATTTCTGTCGCAATCTCTCCCTTTTCATTTCTAATACGGGTTATCAGATTTCTCTCTCTCTCTCTTCCTTTGTGAGTTTTGCCAATGGTCTATCAATCTTGTTTATTTTTTTTTCAAAAAACCAGCTTCTGCTTTTGTTGATCTTTTGGATTGCTTTTTGATTTTCCACTTCATTGAGTTCTGCTTTCAGCTTTGTTGTTTCTTTATGTCTCCCTATTTTTGGTTCCTTTTGTTGGTCATTTTCTAATTTTTTGAACTGCGCCATTAAGTTATTCAAGTATGCTCCTTCTTCCTTCCTGATGTGTGCTTGTAGAGCTATAAATTTTCCTCTCAGGACCACTTTTGCTGTGTCCCATAGATTATGGCAGTTTGTGTCTTCATTATCATTTGTTTCCAGGAAAGTTTTGATTTCCTTTTTGATTTCATCTTGGACCCACTGGTTGTTCAGTAGCAGGGTGTTTAATTTTCAATTGTTAAAGTTTTCCTTCTGTGTGGCTTTGTAGTTCACATCTAAATTCAGAGCCTTGTGGTCAGCAAAGGTAGCCTGCAAGATTTCTATCCTCTTGATTTTATGGAGGTATGTTTTATGTGTCAGCATGTAGTCTATTCTGGAGATTGACCCATGTACATTGGAAAAGAATGTGTATCCAGGTTTTTTGGGATGGAGTGTCTTGTATATATCTACTAGTCCTCTTTCTTCCATAACTCTTTTCAGGGATGGTATGTTTTTGTTGGGTTTCAGTCTGGTTGACCTATCAAGTGTTGATAGGGCCATGTTGAAGGCTCCCACAATGATTGTGTTATTATTGATTTCTTCTTTCAGAGTTTTCAGTAAATGTATTATATAATTTGCTGGTCTCTCATTGGGTGCATATATGTTTAATAGTCTGGTTTCTTCCTGTTGCACATATCCCTTGATTAGTACATAGTTTCCATCTTTGTCCCTTACCACTTTTCTGAGTATAAAGTTGGTGTCATCAGATATTAATATGGCCACCACAGCTTTTTTGAGGGTGTTGTTTGCTTGGATGATTTTCCTCCAGCCTTTGATTTTGAGTCTGTGTTTGTTCTGACTATTCAAATGTGTTTCTTGTAGGCAGCAGAATGTTGGATTCATCTTTTTGACACATTTTGCCACTCCGTGTCTTTTAATTGGTGAATTTAATCCATTGACATCAAGGGAGATGATTGTCATAGGATTTAATGTCACCTTTGTAGATAAGTTTGCTGTGTTTGTTGGTCTCTCTTGTCTTAGAGTAGACCTATCAGTTTTTCCTTTAAGGCTGGTTTATCATCTGTGAAGTTTCTGAGCTATTGTTTATCCATGAAGCTGTGTATTCTTCCTCCAAACCTAAATGTGAGCTGGACTGTGTGCAGTATTCTCGGTGAGGCATTCATTTCATTCAGTCTTGTCACAATATCCCACCACTGTCTTCTGGCCTTGAGAGTTTTTTTTTTGACACGTCTGCGGTAAGTCTTAGGGATGCTCCTTTGAATGTAATTTCCCTTTTTGATCTTGCTGCTTTCAGTATTTTATCTCTATCTATGGGATTTGTCATTGTAATGAGGATATGTCTTGGGGTGTTTTTCTTTGGGTCTCTTTTACCTGGTATTTTCGGGCATGCAGGATTTAATTGCATGTAATCTTTAACTCTGGGAGTATCTCTTTGATGATGTCTTTGACAGTTGATTCTTCTTGGAGATCTCCTTCTTGGGTTTCTGGAATTCCAATGATTCTTATGTTGTTCTGTTGAGTTCATCAAAGACTTCTATTTTCATCTGTTTGCATGCCTTGAGTAGTTTTTACATTGCCTGTTCATTTGTCTTAAGGTTCTTTTCCAATTTCTTCTGTTGTGTTGAGTTTTTCTGAGTCACATCTTCCAGTACTCCGATTCTCTCCTCAGCTGCTGATATCCTGTTAGTGACGCTAGCCATTGAGGGTTTCAGTTGAGCAACCAAGTTTTTAAGATCTGTTATTTCAGTTTGGAGTTTTCTGATTTCTGTCCTTGTGTTCTATTCAGATCGATCTATGCTCTTTTTGAGTTCTACGAACATATTCCATATTTCTATTCTAAACTCCTTATCTGAAAGTTTAATCAGGTGGTTGGAATTTATTAGGTCATCTGAGCTTTCATCTTCATTCTCTGTGGATAGTGTTTGCCTGTGAGGTTTCCCAATTGTCACACTTGTAGTGTGGTTTTTCCTGCATATTGTGTGGTGGGGTTCATTGATTAGAAAGAATGCGCAGCCGCAAAGCAAAGCAAAATTGCTCTTCTGCTGCCTCTAGTTGACAGTCCTCAGAGTGAACAAAGGCACAGCAGGTCAGAGCGATCCTGCAGCCCCAGAATGTACTCACTCAGCAGGTTCAAAATGCAGTTTTTTGGGGGTGCACTCCCTAGGCCTCTAAATTTTATATCCTAATGCCATTAAATGTCTTTTAGGAGAGCATTTTTTTAGAAGTTTTTTCTACAATTTTCAATATCAGACAAATATTTTTAGTCATATTAGCAATTCTTTTTTTAAGATACATTTATGGATTGAGAGAGAGTCAGCAAGAGAAAAACAGAAGGAATAAACGATATATTTATTCATAGCCTTAATATAACAGGAATCCACTGGCATAATTAAGTTCATCATATTTCCAATGTTTTATGTTTTAAACATTTATAAAACAGCCTTGCATGTTAAATTTCAAAGAAATTTTGTTACATTTTCTTTCAATTGTACTTCAAATTTTCCATTTCTATGTTTATTATTCATCCACTTTGTTTTAATTACATATGATAAGTTAATTTACAAATATACTTTACTGTAATTTTTTCAGCTTTAATGTATTATTAAACATATATTATAATAAAACCACATATATATTCAGATTTTGGGGGGCTTGCAGCCAATTCTATTAATTTATTTTTGTACAAGTGCAATTTAATAGCATCATTTAGAGTCAATGAATAAGTTACCATCAATATTTTTCTTATAAAGATTAAAAATTTAATAAGTTATTTATGGGATTTTAGTTTTTGAAACTATAGTTTATAATTTGATTAAAACTATCATGTTGTTCATTGACCCTCCTGGTGGGATTATAGACTTGTATATGTATGGATCAAACCCTAACTGGTAGCATGCAAGACATGTGCCAAATCTGGTTTACAATTACCCAAACCAATGAAACTATCTTAAGCTGAGAAGCTTCTATACTTCAAAGAATATTGTGTAGGATACAAAAGCCACCACACATAGACTGGGGAGAAACTATTCACCTAATACCCATCAGATAAGGGATTAATATTGAAAATATACAAGGTACTGACAGAATTTAACAAGAAAAACACATCTAACCCCATCAAAAATGGAAAGAAGAAACAAACAATTCCTCAAAGAAGAAGTACAAATGGCCAAAAGACATATGAAAAATGCTCCATATCACTAATCATCAGTGAGATGCAAATCATACATCAATGAGGTACCATCTCATGCTACAGAGACAGCCACATATCACAAAGAACAAGAATAATCAGTACTGGCAGGGATGTGGAGAGAAAGTAACTCTCATTCACTGCTGGTGAGAATGCCTTCTAGTCCAGCCTTTATGGAAAACAATATGGAGATTCCTCAAAAAACTGGAAATTGAACTCTCCTATGATCCAGCTATAACAGTATATTTCTAGAAATATAGCCAAGCAACACACAAACACAATACAAAAATGACTTCCTCACACCTATATTTATTGCAGTGCTAATTATAATAGCCAGACTCTGGAAACAACCAAGATGTCCTCCAACAGATGAGTGGCTAAAGAAACTGGTACATATACACAATGGAATATTATACAGCCTTCAGGAGAGATGAAATCTGAAATTTTCCTATTCATGAATGTACATGTAATCTATTATGCTAAATAAAATAATCAGGGGGAAAAAGATAGATACAGAATAGTTCTGTTCATCTATGCGTTTTAAGAAAAACAAACGACATTATTGTAATAATCCTCAGAGACAACAGAGATGAGGGCTGGAAGGACTGGCTATCAATGTGAAGGTCAACACAAAGTGGTGAGTTTAGTTAGAGAGATAAATAAACTATCATAGCAATGTTAATGAGTGAGAGAAGTAGAATGTCTCTTGAATATAGGCAGGGGATGGGAAGGAGGGGGATGGGTCATTGGTGGTGGAAAGTTTGCACTAGTGAAGGGGTTGGGTTTTTTTTTGGGGGGTCACACCTGGCAGTGCTCAAGAGTTACTCCTGGCTCTATGCTCAGAGACTTCTGACAAGCTCCGAGAACCATACAGGTTGCTGGGACTTGAACCATCATCCTTGGCATGCAAGGCAACCACTTTACCTCTGTGCTATCTCTCCAGCCCCACGGGTTTGTTCTTTATATGACCAAAATACCACTACAATCATGCATGTAATCATGGTGCTTAAAAAAAGAGAAAAAAATTAAAGTTTTCAATTGTGATTATTTAGTGAATCACTTCTTAAAGAAAATGAAAAAACAATTGCACATATTCAGTCAGATACTAAGCTGTCAACTAGCAGGAGTACAGATATTCACATCAATTTTTAGGTACTACCGTTGGTGTTCATCAGACATGGACACAACCTATGTGATTGTTATACCCTCTATACTAACATTATATAAGAGTCTATTGCTAGAAAAGCTAAGCTAAGGTGGGATAGTTCTAGGAATTTAGATTAAACAATTTTTAAAAGAAATAAAAGTGACATGGAGATTTTAATAATTATCAAAGGACATTTTCTTATTATTTACATACAAAAAGGTCTTAATAATATTGGTTTCTGTTGTGTATGTAAATAATTTAGGGGATTATTATGTTACTGACCCTACCCTGATCGGTGATTGTGCCCTAACCCAGGCTGTGACCTGGCATTCTGCCCCAACCCTAGGGTAGTAACTGATTCTGCTTCCACCATTGGGTAGGATCTGATCCCACTATTGGGTGGTACCTGATTCTGGGGGAATAAAAACAAAGGTCTGTGGAAGGCGAGAGGCTTTTGGCTGGAACTTATGCTGAGTCTTTGGAGCTGAGTCTTGTCCACCAAATAAAGCTAATCGGGGGACCATATGGGACACCGGGATTTGAACCAACAACCTTAGGTCCTGGATTGGCTGCTTGCAAGGCAAACGCCGCTGTGCTATCTCTCCGGGCCTGAGCTATCCATTTTTCATCCTCTTTGATCCAAATAGGTTTATGGGTTGTTTCTTGTCTCTGAATATCTTCTTTAAAATGTCTTTCCACTGCAGTGTAACTTTGCTCTTGGGGTAGTTTAAGTAATTTAGTGTGATAAGAGTCAAAGATAGAAAATCCGTTGGTGGTAAACCTCTTTTTCTGTTTTTTTGCAATTGAGTTTTTAAGGTTCTGTGAGTCCTATCTACAATGGCCTGTCCCCTACAATTGTAAGGAATTCCTTTGAGATGTCTTATCTGTCATTCCTTACAAAAAAAATTTCAAAAGTTTTGCTAAGATAGGCTTGCCCATTATCAGTTTTTATAGAATATGGAATACCCATCACAGAAAAACATTGTAAAAGAAAACTACAAACAGCCTTAGATTTTTGAGAAGACATGGGAATTGCCCACATAAAACGAGAATAAGTGTCCACCACAACATGAAGATCAGGTTTTCTTGGAAATAAATCTGTTTGAGTTATATTCATTTGCCAAAGTTCGTTAGACTGTAAGCCTCTTTTAGTTTGCTCCTGCTATGTGAGTCTTTTTTGTTAATGGTGCACATATGTTGCAGTTTTCTACAATTTCTCTAGCTTGCCTCCATGGAATTTGGTAATTCACATGTAAATGGCAAGCATTTGTGTGTAGGGCTGAATGTTCCTCTACAGGTGGTTTAAATATAGGCATTGCTAGCAAGTCAGCAGTTTTAATTCCTTGAGCCATTGGTCGTGGAAGACCTGAGTGGGCTCTAATATGCGTGATGAAGATGGGCTCAGTTCGCTGTTGAAGAAGCTGCTGTTATCGATTAAGTAAGTTCTGTATGATTGGATTATTAGCATTAAGGGAAGCAGTGGCTATCACATGACATAAATTTACCACATACAAAGAATCAGAAACTATATTCATGGCTTCAGATAAATTTTCTTTTTCTTTTTTTTTTTTTGGTTTTTGAATCACACCCATTTGACGCTCAGGGGTTACCCCTGGCTATGCGCTCAGAAATTGCCCCTGGCTTGGGGGACCATATGGGACACCAGGGGATTGAACCGCCGTCCGTCCTACGCTAGTGCTTGCAAGGCAGACACCTTACCTCTAGCTCCACCTTCCCGGCCCTCAGATAAATTTTCTAATAGGTAAATTAACGTTGCTAATTCAACTTTCTGTGCAGATTTATATTTGGTATCTATGGTCATATTAATTTTGTATCCGGTTATTCCTCCTTTTCCATTTTGGGATCCATTGATGTAAAAAACCTTGGCATTGGGAATAGGGGAATCCCAAACAATTGAAGAAATAACAAACTGAGTTTTCTTAAAAAAAGTCCCAAGTTTTTCCTGCTGGATAATGGGAGGATATTTCTCCTGTGAAATCTGAGAGGGCCCTTTGTAAAGGTTAATTAAGAGGCAATATTGACTCAATTTCCTTTTTTAGTATTGGCAAAACTATTATATCTGGGTCAAAACCTAGTAAAGATATAGATCTGAGTTTTGCCTTGATAATAATCTCTGAAATCAGTTGCAAGTAGGGGACAACTGAGTGAGGCTGTTTGTTATGTAAATACACCCATTCCAAAGGTCCTGACTGTTGCACCAAGGCCCCTCTGGGGGTTTCTATAGTAGGGAAGATTAACAAAAATACCTTTTCTCCTGGGATGAATCTTAAGAGAAACCATTTTTTTTAATCTGCTCAAGAAGATGTCCAATTTATTTTTGGGAGCTGTTGTTAAGTTTCTCAGGCTATCTAAAGTAGGGTCACACTCCAACATTTTAAACAGATTAGATAACTCTGCATTCTGCATTCTGAGATTTTCTTTTTTGATGGAAAATTTTTTGTGGACGTATAGACGTCCAGTCCAAAATAAAACCCAAATATTAATACGGTGGCATTATCTGTATTTTTCTAAAGCTATTTTCAGTCCTGTTGTTTGTAAACAGTCAATAACATGTGTATAAGTCCTTAAATCTGTTTCATTGTTCATTTTGAGCAAGATATCATCTGTATAATGAAATATTATAGCTTGAAGAAATTTTTCACGAGCAGGGCTCAAAACCGTATCTACAAAAAACTGACACATGGTTGGGGAATTCAGCATGCCTTGGGGGAGAACAGTCCATTGAAAAAGTCTGCAGGGATGGGTATTATTGAGAGAAGGAACTGAGAATGCAAAACATTTTTATCATCTGGATGGATAGGAATATGGTAGAAGCAGTCTTTCAGATCAATTATAATTAGTGGCCATTACTTTGGAATAACTACAGGTGATGGTAAACCAGTCTGCAATTTTCCCATAGGTATCATGGATAAATTTACAGCTCTAAGATCCATCAAAAGTCTCCATTTACCGGATTTCTTTTTTATAGTGAATATAGGTGAATTCCATTGAGAAAAAGATGGTTCAATATGACCTAAACTTAGCTGTTCCTCTCCTAATTCTGTCAGCACATTTAATTTATCAGTTTTAAGGGGACACTGACCTGTCCAAATTGGTTCATCAGATTTCCATTTTATTTTTATTGGTGCTAGTGTTTTTATAGTAGTGGCCCCTACTAAAAATTTTGGGTTTTTAAATCAAAAGAAGGATCGGGCTCTTCTGGAGCTAATGGGATGTGGAATTCTGCTTTCCACTATATGTGTAGGTCATGGCCCCACAGGGATGGTGAAAATGGGCCCATGTGAGGTCTGATTATTGCTTTTTGATTTTCTGGGCCATACTCATAGTCCTCGTACTCAACAGACAGGAGCTCAGGCCTCCTATTCCTTCTAGCAAATACGGGATTTCCTGAAGAGGCCAATTTTCTGGCCATTCTTTATCAGGAATTACAGTAACCGAGCACCCGTATCTATCATTCCGTCAAAGGGTTGCCCTTCCAAGTGAAGATTGATCATTGGGTGTTCATCTTTACATTTAGTAACCAGATCCACGATTGGGTTTTGAGCAGAACCCGGATCTGTGCTTCCAAAACCTCCAATTCTAGTCTTATCTGAAGTCCCAAACTTGACATAAGGCACTATTCCTATCTGGGCAATTGCTTCTCCATTTTTAAAGGTCCATGTAACTGGTACAGTAATAACTACAATGATTTTTCCCATAGAATCTGAGTCAATGACACCAGTGATTACTGATATACCCTTTATGTTGAGGGAACTTCTGCCAAGAATCAAACCCAGAGAATCTGGGTGTGGCAGGCCCACAATGCCAGTTTCTAACATGTAAGGGCATGCTCCTGGGTAAATTGTAATGTCCTCTGGGCATAATATGTCTAATCCGGCAATCCCTGATGTGGAGTGAATTAATTCCCTTATCGTAATGAATTTTCTTGGGCTGGGCTTGGAAGAATTATTGTCTGTGAGCTTTGCCCCTGATTTGGAAGGGCCTGGGGGGAGGCCCTGTGGGCATTTCCCTGCATATTGTATGTGTGCTCTTGAGGAGCTGAATTTATAAGGAAATGGCAATTTCTTTTGATATGCCCGTTTTCCACAATGGTAGCAGGTGATTTGCCTCCTGGGGACTGTGTTAAAACCTTTACTTAGGTTATTATCAATGAGGTTTCTGGATCTGCAATCTTTCGCCCAGTGGTGACCCCTTTTGCATTTTGGGCAAAGACCTGGTTTACGGAAAGTGTCCTGTCCCCGAGGAGAGTAAGGCATTTTTCCCTTGGTAACTGGGAAGGTTTGTACTGAGTCTAAGTGGGGTGGGAGTTGGGGTTCCCCATAGACATTCCAACAGGCATAAAGGTAGTCATTCACATCTGCCTTTTCATTTAATGTATTCAATACTAATCTACAGGCTGAATTTGCATTATGATAAGCCAAAGATTTTACTAGGAAGTTTCTCATCTCCTCATCTTCGACTTGTAACTTCAGAGCATCTTTAATCTTACCTACAAACTCTGCATATGACTCATAAGGACCTTGGGTAATTTTTAAAAAGTTTCCTCTACCAATGCTGTTAGAATCAATTTTTTCCCATGATGACAATGCAATATCCTTAATTAAATTTAAGATTTCTTTAGGTAAAGCTGCTTGTGTCTGAATATTTGCAAATTGATATTCTGCCATCAATAATTCATACGATAGAGTAACACTTGTCACTTGCATTTTCGTACCATCTGAGCTATATAATTTGGCTTTTACGCCTTCTGAATAGTACATTTCCCATTCAATTTGCTGGTTAGACGATAGGCATATTTCAGCGATACTTTTAAAATCATACAAAGTCCAAGATAAGTTATGACTCCAAAGTCTTACTAACTCCACACTGTTTGGTGATTTTGGACCATACTCTTTACATGCTTTTTGAAACTGATCTAATTCTTCCATCTGATAGGGTGCATAGTTAGAAACATTTTCCCCGTGTAAAGGGGATGAGGCCAGATTAGCAAAATTACTCTGAATAGAGCTCTGAGGCCATGCGTGTGGTTCATCGTCTGAATCTGCACTGTTGTCAATTCAATTTTGTGAATAGAACGAGGCCTCCCTTCTGAAGTTAGCACTGGAGGTTGATCATTGTCTGAATCACTACTGCCATGCAATTCGCTAGAATCAGGCTTAACTTTCTGAGTTGTTTTTCTTCCAGCAAAAATTTCTATATTGTTGATGGTGGGGCTGGATTCGTCAGCCCGCACCTTGGTCTGAGTTTTCATCAAATAGATTTCCTTATTATCCATACTGGTTTTAGCCTCACCGTTTCTACACTTTCTATTTCTTTAATACCAGCCAATAACTATGCTCACAGTAAAACATGAGCCAACACAGAAATTCCACAAACTATGATGTCTGGAGACTATGCAATTTTCATTTGAAATATAGACCACAACCATCCAAGTGCAGTGATTGTCCTTAGATCAAAACCAATTAGTTTTAAACAAAATGAAATAATCTACTTGTATACTAGAGAACCAATGCATAGGAAAAAAAGGTGGCAGAATCCACATGACTAACCACAGAAACCATTTAATGGTCAGCAGAGGAAATGTCCAATAAAGTATTTTACTTACAGTTATTTAGGGTCCAGGGTTCATATCCCTGTTCACGCACCATTATGTTTCAAGTCAGCCCCTGAAGATGTTGACTGATGGAGGGATGGAGGATGAGGACTTTCCCCTCCAGCTCGGAGCACACGTCTGCCACCCTGTCTAGCCGATGGTTCTGAGGTGAAACGGTGGGTAAAGATGCTTTGACATCTTTTTCTTGCTAATTTCTATGGCAAATACTTCCAGTACTATGTTGAATAGGAGTGGTGAGAGGGAGCAGCCTTGTCTTTGCTGATTTTAAGGGAGAGTCCTTCAGTTTTTCTCCATTGAGAATAATATTTGCCATGTGCTTGTGGTAAATGGCCTTGACTATATTGAGAAAAGTTTTTCCCATTCCAATCTTTTTGCAAGTTTTTATCATGAATGTGTGTTGGAAATTTTCAAATGTTTTCTTTGCATCTATATAAATGGTGATGTGGTTATTTTTCTTTTCCTTAATGTGGGGTATTACATTGACTGAATTGCAATGTTTAACTTTCCTTGATTCCTCAGAAAAAATTCTACCTGGTAAGAATCAATGACATTCTTGATGAGGCATTGAATCCTATTTGCTATAATTTTGGTTAGAACCTTTATATCTGTGTTCATCAGTGATATTGGTTTTTAGTTCTCTTTTTTTGTGACATCTCTGATTTTGATATTAAAGTAATGTTAACTTTGCAAAAATACTCTTTGGGAATGCTTCTGTTTCTTCAGTTTTCTGGAAGAGCCTAAAAAGGATTGGCAGTAGGTCGTCTTGTAAGTTTTTTTGTTGTTATTTTTGGCCACACCTGGCGATGTTCAGAGGTTACTCCTGGCTGTCTGCTCAGAAATAGCTCCTGGCAGGCACAGGGGACCATATGGGACACCGAGATTCGAACCAACCACCTTTGGTCCTGGATCGGCTGCTTGCAAGGCAAAAGCCTCTGTGCTATCTCTCCGGGCCCCACCTCTTGTAAGTTTTTAAAAAATTCATTCCTGAATCTACTGGGCCTTTGCTTTTATTTGGAGGAAGATTTTTGATTACTATTTTAATTTCATCAATAATGATGGATTTAATCAAATATGCTAGATCATCTTGGTTTAACATTTTGAGTTAGGAGTTCAAGAATTTATCCATATCTCAGAAACGCATACCCTGCTCATGGATTGGCAGGATTAACATCATCAAAACGGCAATACTCCCCAAGGCATTATACAGATTTAATGCTATCCCTCTAAAGATACACATGACATTCTTCAAAGAAGTGGATCAGGCACTTTTTAAATTTGTTTGGAACAATAAACACCCTAGAATAGCTAAAGCAATCATTGGAAAAAAGAATATGGGAGGAATTACTTTCCCCAACTTTAAACTTTACTACAAAGCAATAGTTATCAAAACAGCATGGTATTGGAATAAGGACAGGCCCTCAGATAAGTGGAATAGGCTTGAATATTCAGAAAATGTTCCCCAGACATACAATCACCGAATTTTTGATAAAGGATCAGGAAATCCTAAATGGAGCAGGGAAAGCCTCTTCAACAAGTGGTGTTGGCACAACTGGATAGCCACTTGCAAAAAATTGAATTTAGATCCCCAGCTAACATCATGTACGAAGGTAAAATCCAAATGGATTAAAGACCTCGATATCAGACCCAAAACCATAAGATATATTGAACAGCACATAGGCAAAACACTCCAGGACATTGAGACTACAGGCATCTTCAAGGAGGAAACTGCATTCTCCAAGCAAGTGAAAGCAGAGATTAATAGATGGGAATATATTAATCTGAGAAGCTTCTGCACCTCAAAGGAAATAGTGCCCAGAATACAAGAGCCACCCACTGAGTGGGAGAAACTATTCACCCAATACCCATCAGATAAGGGGCTAATCTCTAAAATATACAAGGCACTGACAGAACTTTACAAGAAAAAAACATCTAATCCCATCAAAAAATGGGGAGAAGAAATGAACAGACACTTTGACAAAGAAGAAATACAAATGGCCAAAAGACACATGAAAAAATGCTCCACATCACTAATCATCAGGGAGATGCAAATCAAAACAACAATGAGATACCACCTCACACCACAGAGAATGGCACACATCACAAAGAATGAGAATCAACAGTGTTGGCGGGGATGTGGAGAGAAAGGAACTCTTATCCACTGCTGGTGGGAATGCCATCTAGTTCAACCTTTATGGTAAGCGATATGGAGATTCCTCCAAAAACTGGAAATCAAGCTCCCATACTATCCAGCTATACCACTCCTAGGAATATACCCTAGGAACACAAAAATACAATACAACAACCCCTTCCTTACACCTATATTCATTGCAGCACTATTTACCATAGCAAGACTCTGGAAACAACCAAGATGCCCCTCAACAGACGAATGGCTAAAGAAACTGTGGTACATATACACAATGGAATATTATGCAGCTGTCAGGAGAGATGAAGTCATGAAATTTTCCTATACATGGATGTACACGGAATCTATCATGCTGAGTGAAATAAGTCAGAGAGAGAGAGAGAGAGAAAATGCAGAATGGTCTCACTCATCTATGGGTTTTAAGAAAAATGAAAGACATTCTGGCAATAATAATTTTCAGACACAAAAGAGAAAAGAGCTGGAAGTTCCAGCTCACCTCAGGAAGCTCACCACAAACAGTGATGAGTTTAGTTAGAGAAATAACTACATTTTGAAATGTCCTAATAATGAGAATGTATGAGGGAAATGGAGAGCCTGTTTAGAGTATTGGAGAGTGTTAGGGGGGTCGGAGGGAAACTTGGGACATTGGTGATGGGAATGTTGCACTGGTGATGGGGGGTGTTCTTTACATGACTGAAACCCAAACACAATCATGTATGTAATCAAGGTGTTTAAATAAAAAAAAAAAGAACTTCGTTCTGAGAGGTGGTAAAGTGACATACATGATACCCCTTCAGTAACCATACTGGAAAAAAAAAAAGAATTTATCCATTTCTTCCACATTCTCTTGCTTTGTGGTACAGTTTCTCAAAGTAACCTCATAGTACCCTTAAATGCAAAAGTTATGTTGAAAGAAAATATCTTTGAGGATAAATAGTTGATTTCACTGGAAACTGAGAAATAGGGTTTAAATTGTTTCACAAATGTTAATAAGACAACTATATAATGACTGAATCAAAGTTTAAATTGGTCCTAGCAACATGTTGCACAGTTTTTTGATTTAGCTATATTCGATCTGTATTTCATTTATTTAAGTTGTTTGTTGTTATATAATTAACACTTGCTAATAACTTAGGCTCAATGTGATTAATGGACCTTTCTTTCCGCCAATTTGTTTTCTGTGCTACAGGAAAAAAGACAAAGCCTCATCATGAAAAACATAATTAAGGCAAGAATAATGATTGTATAAAGAATTAAAGCAAATCTGTCCAAATAGCTTCAGAGCAAGTCCATAAGGAGCCTAGCTTACTTGCTTAAAGTTGCTTTTGTCAAGGAACATGGGAGAAAAGCTTAGTGCACATTCCATAGATATTTAATTTATTTCAGCAAAACCCTTTCCAAGATCACTGATTTGTTTAATGTGCCCAAAACTGAGTGAACTCTTAGGGGCACTTCTAAGGAACAACATATCATTATTCTCTTTGCCAAATATGTTTATTTGTTATTGAATTCAAACAATGTACTTATTTTTTTGGCCTTAGGACAGACATTATTCTTTAAGCCACTAAGAAAAATCCCAGCTATTCTGACTTAGCATTGAAAGTTGAAAATTAAATGCTCACACAAGCAAAAACCCTCTGCTCTCTAGGAGATAATGTACTTGCAAAGTCATATAGACTGTATCTGGTGCTATTCAGCAGGTGTTCACCTTTGTTGAACAAAGGGATATCTGAATTCTGCCTCCCAGACACCTGCATACAAAGTGAATTAGCAAGCATGGGCTAAGATAAATGGAGTGATTGCCCAAGTCCTTTTCTTATGCCTGCCACAAAAACCCACCACAGTCACACCATAGGGGTGACTTTTTCCATTGTCAATGGGAAAAGCTACTAGGCAGAACAAATAATCACAGAAACATTAGTTTGGCTTGCTGTTCTAACTAAGTCCTTTGAACAATCTTAGAGATGAAGTTTATGCCTATTTTGTTGAATACAGATCACTTCCCTGAGCCTCACACATTTCTTGCAAGTATTCTTTGAATTCTTTGTATCATTGGAATAATAGAGAACTTAAAAATATTATCAGTATAAAGGTAATTAATAAAATGAGCTCCCCTACTGACTGAACAGATTATACTATTCCTTTATGAACAATTTAAAAAATCTGGAATTCCAACACACAAGAAAATGTCATGGAAAATATCTCAAAATGTAGGCCAGGTATGAACCTACTATCTCATTATTTTCATGATACCTCTTAAGGACTGTCTCAAATTCTTTCATTACATTGGAATGTGAACGTGGATTTAAGGACTGGGAATCTGCAAGGCATGAACACTAGGGTCCTTCCCATCTCTAAGATATTTGCCAAGCTATACTTGAGAGCCCCTTGAATTCTGTATCCTTGGAGTTTGTCTTTTTGGCCTGAAGTTTACAGAAACTTACAGTTCTCAAAGTGTCATTTTATTCCAGATACAAAAATCATTTGATCTTAATTTTTGGTCCAGATCCTTTGTATTTCATCATAGAACACTTTATGAAGAAGATAAATAATGGAATACAAAGTTATTATAAAGAATATTGCTTCAAGAGACAATTCCAATTTATTTTTTAATATGGAATGCTTCATGAATTTGCATGTCATCCTTGCGCAAGGGCATGATAATCTTCTCTGTATTGTTCCAATTTTAGTATATGTGCTACCAAAGCGAGCACAACAATTCCAATTTCTACAGTGTAAGGTAAAGTAAAGGAAAAGGCAATTATAAGGCCTAGGGAGGCAAAATGAGGGTTTATGTCTATGTCTAGCATGCAGTCAACTCCTGGTTACTTTTTAGCACCATATGCTCCCTATAATACCATTGTAGAATTTATCTCTGGAGATCCCCAAATGCTTCTCAGTGTCCTAATACTTGAGAATTTCCAGTACCCAGAAGGAAGCCTCGGGCTCCAAAACAAGGACCTGGAGAGATACAGGTCTAGAAGTAAATGCTAATGCATAAAATAATCCACACAATGAAAGGAGATAAAAGTCGGTTCAGGAATTCCAACACACAAGCCTTCTGCTCTTAAGCGGCAGGTAGGTTAGTGGAGGAAACTCGAAAATTAATGCAAAGCCTTCCTGAAACCCAGGCTTTTTATTAGCAAGAACCTGACCACACCCTAGGGTGGATATGAGTAAGGTGGAACCCAGAAATCAGAATTCAAAATCAGACCACCCCCTGGGGTGGAAAACAAATACTGAGTAGGGTAGGAGCCAGTTAATCCAACATACTACTAAGGATACAAAAAATCATTGCATCCTCAGGCCTTGCTTCAGAATTTCTGAATGGCTTAGAGTCACCAAGAGGGACCCACAGGCATGAGGTAGGATAACCTACACACACACACACACACACACACACACACACACACACACACACACACACACCACTTACCAAAATAGGATTGCAGCCAACTCCAGAATGAACTGTTTCCAGTAGCTTTAGAAATATTATAATGTATCTTTTCATAGTTGCCTTAGTTTGGGATCTCTTTGTAGACAAGAGTTCTTGCTAGAGCAAAAAAGGGAAAGGACTTTTTAAAAGTAAGATTGTCTTTTAATCATCTTTATTAAAGTTTCTCAAGTAAAAGAAATGAATTTGAACCTTGGTAGTCTATTAAGTTTTGTTTGTTTTGTCCCTTTATTGTATATTAGTCAAATGTTCAGGAACAGCTAGAAGGTCCCATCTGGCAGTCCTCATAGAACCGTGCTATGGAGGAAAATATATCTTAACTTTGGACAGCAAGGCATGCACTCGAGGGCAACAATTGACTTATTTCCCATTGTAATTATTCTCAAGGTCTTTGTTCTGGCCTGTGAATTGAATGGCTTAGACGGGAGTCTGGCTTCTTTTCAAACCGAAGTTTGAGTGATCAAGGCTAACAGACAAATTGTCAAGAACTAAGTGTTAATGAAAAAATAAACAAGTTTACTTATAGTCTAGGAACCTCAAATATATCAATTTCCCCTAAATTTATCTTATCTTATCTTATCCCCTAAAATCTATTTTGCCTGCACGGTCACAAGAAACAGGTTTTATAGAGTTAAGAGAACATGAAGGCACTTGTTTTTTGTTTTGATTTGTTATGCATGAGCAAATGGTTAAAAACTGGTAGAATTGATAAATTAATTGAGGAGCTAATTCTCTGAGGTACAGTTCTTATGAGGCTTCAAATAAATATTTCTAATTAAGGTTTCTGCTGTCTTTCACTCACTTAAGGAAAAGTTAAGCAAGGCATTCTTAACATTTCCACCCATAACTACTAATCAGAGAGGATTATTTTTGGTAAATTCTAGTATTAAATTTATCTCAATTTCTTTGGATTTTCTGGTATTGAGCTGGTACTAGAGATGTTTCAGGATAATTCTATTTTAGGTTTTAGATATAGAGATATATCTATATCTCTATCTCTATCTCTATATCTATATCTATATCTATATCTATATCTATGTCTATATCTATATCTATATCTATATCTATCTATATATATATATGTGTGTGTGTGTGTGTGTGTATTTTTCCTTTTCCTTTTATTTTTGGTAGGAAGCATACCTGGCAGTGCTCAGGCCCTTGCTTTTTGCTCTGTGCTCAAGGGTCACTGTTGGCAGTAAGTGGTGCTGAGGATTGAATAAGGGCAGTGTATATAAGGCAATCACATTAATCCCTGTAATTTTCCCTCTGTTTTTTAAGATTATTTTGATTTCTCCAAATATTTCTGATCCTATACTTCTGAATTATACAATCAACCTATTTGACTACTTATATTACTAAATCAGTACAAAAATGGAAGACCCTTAGAACCTATGGCCATGGCCCTGAAATCAGGTTCTAGTATTTATACCTTATCTTATTGATTAACTCAGTGGTTTTAATTCAAATTCACAGGCATAAAAATGTTTAAAATTACTGTCTATATTATGATCTTCAATCAATATATTGAAGTTCCACCTCACATAATATAACTTATAGGATCTTTAAAGAGAAAGTTACATTAAAATTAACTTTATTTTAAACTTTATGTTTGTAAATAAATAGACAATTACTAAATCAAATCTTTAAGAAAATGGCTGAACACAAGTAGATTTTAATAGTATTCTTCCTAAAAGCAGATCAAAGTGTTTATTTACTGATTACTATATTTTGATAGTCACACTTTGTTCTCCTCTTTAGGATCCTAATCATTTTCTTCCTAATTTACTCTTCTGTCTCTCAGTCACATTTTGTCTCTCAATTGGTCTCTGTCTCTCTGTCTCTGTCTCTGTCTCTGTCTCTGTCTCTCTCTCTCTCTCTCTCTCTCTGAGTTACCTTTTATACATGTGCCATACTTTTCATCATATAATTAACTCTTTGTTTTATTCTGTTTTGTTTTGATATTTGGACTGCCTTAGACTATACTCAGGCTATACTTATTCCTGCTTCTTCTCTCATGAATCACTCCAGGCAAAAATCAGGAGACAATATTTGTTGCTGTGGTGGCTGTTGTTGTTAGGTGGCTTAAATGTAAAGCAAGCGGGGCTGGAGAGATAGCATGGGGGTAAAGCGTTTGCCTTTCATGCAGGAGGTCATCGGTTCGAATCCCGGCATCCCATATGGTCCCCCGTGCCTGCCAGGAGCAATTTCTGAGCCTGGAGCCAGGAATAACCCCTGAGCACTGCCGGGTGTGACCCAAAAACCACAAAAAAAAAAAAATGTAAAGCAAGCATTTTAAATTCTTTACCATTTCTCTGTTGCCTACTACTTGCTTCTGATATTGTTTTTACAATGGAAGTTAAGGTGCTGTGCACAGAATTAACATAATAGGATGACATATTATTTTTTGAGAAGAACACAATTGTAATTCAACGGGGCTGGAGAGGTAGAGGAAGCGGTAGGGCGTCTGCCTTGATGCGTTAACCTATAACTGATGGATCCCTGGGCGTCCCATATAGTCCTCCAAGCCAGGAGCTATTTCTGAGCGCAGTCAGGAATAACCCCTGAGCATCATCGGGTGTGGACCACCCCCCAATTGTAAATTACAGTTCTGAAAATCTAAGTGTTGAGGATTCATTCTCAAACCATTCAGATCAAATGCATTTCAAACTGCCATCATTAATCCAGTAAAAACTTTGTGTCTTAGTGACCTATACAGAGTAGGAGCTTGGGTAAACATTGCTTCTCTGACCTTCATGGCTTACATTTGATACAAGCATTAGGCAGATTATTATGCTTAATTGTTTTCATCATCAGGAAAAAATTTCACCCACTGGCATTTTTTAAAGAGGATAAATGTCCTAACAATGGTTATAGTTTCCAGAACTGTGTGGCCCCAAACATAGTCAGAAGCTAAGAAACACCAATTGTGGTCAAAATAAATTTTTTTTCAGTAGGTGCTATAAGAATACATGTCATTAGGTTTTACACGTAATCTAAAATTTTAACCTATCTGTTTTGTGATAATGAGAAATAAATAATATTGGCTGATTGAGTAATGTCAAGGAGGAAGGATAAGCATATAGGGGAGAGAGGATTTATAGGTAGAAAATCAAGTATCATTTGCAGCAGCAGTTTTGCAATGAGTTAATCTTTGCTGTCAATTAGGTTCTACCTAAAGAACAATAAAAAATAATTTAAGATTAAGAAGTTTATTTTCTGTGTTGTTTAAGTTTGATTTCTCCATGGTACTGGAATAGTCAGCATTTTTCTCAACTTGTCTATTTCTTTCCTGTATATATGTTTATTAATGGGTTGAGGGTTTCTATTTTTATATATATATATATGGGAATAACTCAAAATGTAAATCATAAAAATACTGGAACAAAAACAGTTTGTGATTATTTTCCCTATTCCTTACCTTGTCACCTCATTATTTTTTGAGATTAAGGATAGGCCCAACGTTCATTAAGCATGCTACTTGCTTTATACTGATGTTGTTGCCCAAAAGTTTCTTATAAATATTTTAGTTTTGTCTCATAGTTTAATAAATGGCCAGGTTTACAGTTCAGATACATTACAATTTCAGTCTATATTTAGAATCCTTCTTGCTGTGTATCTCTGAGTATTTAATATAAGTACTCTGGTCTCAGTTTCTCATCAATAAAAGACTTTATGGTATTGCTTTAAGAATTATATGAGATGATATATAGAAATTGTAAGTGTAATACATGAAAGAGGGTGAGATGGGTAATGAACAATCAATTGTTTTGATGTTAAAAATATAAAGATAATGAGTAGTATTAGTTTTTCAATTATATATATATATATATGTATATATAAAACACTTCTCCAAGGTCATACAACCAGTAAGTTATGTTATTAGTTAACATAAATGGTTATGTTATAACATAACCGGTTAAGCCTACCTGTGTAATACTTAGATAAATTGTCTCAGCTCATTGTTATGATTTCTTTATTGTTTATTGTTTGGTGACCTCATGGAAACTGAAATCTCAAAAATTCAAAGCACGCATTTTATCTTGAGCTCTATTCTTGACCTTAATTAATTGTTATTGGAACTCCAGCATATGTGGATATTAAGGTTGCTCAATAATTACAAATAAATAATGAGTCTTTAAACTAAATTAAGCTAAACAATATGTCTTAGCCTCTTAAAATCTTTAATTCAAGATGCTCATTGCACTGTAAATGGACACAACAATATTTTAAGAGTCATATTTTTCATTGCTATTTATTCTTGTTTTGTATTATTATTTAACTTTGCTTTAATGAATAAGTGGCATATAAATTTATTTTATATTTATAATAATAATTAATAATCCCAGATCTTCTTTAATGTTTACAGGGTTCTAAAGAAATATTGATTTTTATTTTCCAATGACTTATTTACTTAAAATATTCAAGGATACTTTGGGCTGGATTTATATAAAATATTTGAGGGGTGACAAACAGTGGTACTCAGATTTGCCTTGCAAGCACCCAACCTGGGTTTGATTCTTGCCATCTCATATGGTGTTGGGACCTGAATTCTGAGCAAGGAGGAACGCCATTTTGTAAAGGCCACATGAATGGCTTCTTCTCAGGTTCTGAGCAGGGAGAGATGCCATTTTCTAAGGATCATGTGATGTAAGCCACATATTAAGGTCTTCACATGCCCATTTCCATAGATCCCGCCCCAAGCTACCTGGCCATACCAGGTAGCCAATCAGGGAAGGACAAGGGAGCAATAGGAAGGTACCCCTAGACAAGAGCCAATCATATAAGAATCATCAGAAAACTGAAATCTCCCTATATAATCTTCCTCATGACCTTGGGCAGGTTTTATCTCTTTCAGGGAGTAGCCTTGCCTGGCCAGGCTTGGGGTCTTCTTGGCAGATGGTCTGGTCCTTCTAATCTGGAATTCTACAATGGTCCCCCTGAGCACGCCAGGATTGACCTCTGAGCGCAGAGCCAAGAAAAATCTCTGAGTACCACTTTTTGTCACCCCTCAAATATATATACATATACATATGTATATATATTTGTATATGTGTGTATATATATGTTCAAGGATACATTTGGTGGTATGAGTCAACAGTATATACAATGATTAAATATCCAACTTCAAAGAGAATGAGCTTTCCTATTGCTAAATATTAAAAACATAAAAATTGTAGCAAATATTGTAACAAATTAATTTAAGAAGAACACTGAAAATTAAAACTGTAAGGTTGTTATTTTCAGTCTATGAGAAACTAGAATCATCTCAGTACACTGAACAATGAAATATAATGCAATTTCTTCTTTCTCATGAACACTGAGAGAACTTTGACCAAAAATTATAAAATCAGTTATGCTGTTGCTTTATTTTGTTCATTCTTCAAAAAAGCATTTTTAAAAAAAGTAACTTTGTACTCTCATCATTTTATTTTTATAAGTTGAAACTTACAAAAATTATTTGAGGGTCAGGTAGAATATTTAAGGCACATGAATTATATGCAATAACCATAGATTTTGTCTGTAGAACTGCCTAGTCCCCCAAACAATCATAAGTAGCTTGGATTATTTAACTAGGACTTGTCCACTACAATAAGAATATCAAGATTTCTAAAGGAATATTTCATCAGTAAGCCAACTGGGAAATTTTCCCCAAGTGTGGATGCCTGGACAAAAATTCTTAATACCTCGCAATGAGATTCATGTTATGGTATTGACATTCTGCTTCCTTATTAACAAACATTTAATTGGTCTATAGATGATTATCCCTTCTGCTGTGTGTATATAGTCAAACCTCTTACTTACTAACATAAAGATTTCAGAAGTTGCTCCTGGCTTGGGGGACCATATGGAACACTAGGGGATCGAACCGCGGTCTGTCCTAGGCTTGTGCTGGCAAGGTAGACAAGTTACCTCTAGCGCCACTGCGCTGGCCCCTAACATAAAGATTTTTACAGGCAAAAATAGCCATAATTAAACTTCTTTTTACCTAGAAAAATTCAACACCAAAAAAAATGCTTAGAAACAATTTTTTCCTCTGTCTTTAAAATGCCCTTTCAGTTCCTGCTTTTTGGGACATCTCTAAAAGGACCTTGACTAATTGTTAACTAACTTTTATCTCAGAATTTACATTAAAAAAGGTTTGGCTAGGATGTAGCTTTTGGCTCTTGAACTCTTACCAGGATAAGAACTGCATCATTTTGAGACATAATTTGTCTCCTTCATTTGTCCCTGACACACTGAAACCTCTCCCCTTAAAAAATCGGAAGCATGATAGAGAAACTCAGCTCCTTGTTAATCTCCTAGTTTACATCTGAGGCTAGTTGGACAGAAACTGCTTTGAGATGTTAAAAATTAACCTTTCCCCTTTTAACTTTTACTTAATATAGACCTATTCAGGTCTATGTACCACCCTAGCAAGGTAAATTGTTCTGTAAATCAACAATGTATTCTGATAATGTTTGTTTACTAGATGATATCTATGCTTTGCAAATGTGAGCATTCTTTTCATACCTGTGACTGGCAATTGATACCCCTAGTTCTAACATTAGAGTTAGAACACTGTTTCGGCACATAGATTTGTATGGTTCATATGTCACCATTCATGTCACCTTCTCTTCTCAAAGGAATTCAAAGAAGTTTTATAATACATTTGGATATAAATTTGCTACCACCTTTAAGACTATTTTATTAGATTTAGATTAATGTTTACTTACTTACTAGATACTAAATTCTTGTCTATATAATTATTTAGATGTCTCAGAAAATAAAATGAAAAAAAATCTTGCAAAGGTCCAAGGCTGCCAGGGCCCAGTGCTGCCAGACTTTCAGGGGCCTGTGAGGCCTGCTATCTGGTGTCCACCCAGAGAAGCCAACATGTAGCAACCTCCCTCCTAAGAGAGAGAGAGAGAGAAAAGAGAAGTAAAAGTCAACTTTTTATTCCTCCTGGAGTCTGAGACCTGCTACCACCCTGGGGGTTCTGAGAGAGGGGGAGAAATAAATAGAAATTCACTGGCCAAGTTGGCCTGGATTAATCTTTGGTACAATAAAGAAATAGAAAGGGATAGATACAAAGCAGGCAGCAGGAACACCAGGCACTGCTCTGGTCACTATCCTGGTACCCTCCCAACAGTCCATATTTTTCTTTTTATACCCATCTTAATGAAGAGTGTACAGGCGGCATGTTCAGATTCAACTCTCATTACAATGGGGGTATCAAAGGGGCGTGTCCATGTCCAACTGCCATTATTACATCAACAGACCTTGTTTTAATAAAATTAATTTTTTATTTATCTTTATATTTTAGTAAATAGTGAGCATTAGAATAACCCACTCCCTCTATATATGTCTTTCTATGTCTCATTGAATGAAATACTTTTATGCCATATAGTAAATTAATTCAGGGTCAGAGAGATAACACAGCAGTAGGGCATTTGCCTTGCACATGACCAAATCATGACAAAGCTGGGCTCCATTCCCATCATACCATATAGTCCCCCAAGCATGCCAGGAGTGATTTCTGAGTGCAGATCCAAGAGTGATCCCTAAGTGCAGACAGGTTTGGCCTAAAAACCAAAAAAAAGTAAATATTCAAGTAGATCTGCTGGAATATATAGATACTGGATTGAGTCAATACATCTGAGCAAGTTTCTTTAGGGAGCATTATGCTTCAGAATTTAGGAGAGAATAACACAGACAGTGAAAATCTTAAGAAAAATAAGAGCAGGCTACACTGAACACTATAGAATTCTTCCATATTTGTAGTTATGTAAGAACTAAGAATAAGATAAGGAAAGTTAGGTATAATGTCTCTGACTTCTGTTTTTGCTTGCTTTCAGAAATTCTTGAGTTGATTAGTTGACATAAGCTCTGCCATTACAGGCTGCAAGTATAAGGTAAAAAGACTAGGCCTAAAGAGGCAGTTAATTCCTGGAACCAGACCTTAGGGGCAGAACATCAGGCATGCCATGTCCCCTCCCCTAGGTGACCCTAAACATAGCCTTAAGAACATTCCAGCACAAGATATCTTAGAAGATCACAAGAGGGAAGGACTGAGGTATAGCAGATGGTCCTTGAGGATTAGAAAGGGATGACTGCATGTGTTTCCAACTGCTGGTTACTCTTTTTGTGTACATGTTGTCACTGAAGGAGTAACTAGCAGATTGGAAAATATGATTTAAAGTTAAGCAATGGGGCTGGCGAGGTAGCGCTAGAGGTAAGGTGTCTACCTTGCAAGCGCTAGCCAAGGAAAGATCCCGACTGCAGTCGATCCCCCGACATCCCATATGGTTCTCCCAAGCCAGGGGCAAATTCTGAGTGCTTAGCCAGGAGTAACCCCTGAGCATCAAATGGGTGTGACCCGAAAAACCAAAAAAAAAAAAAAACCCATAAAGTTAAGCATTGAAGAAATTAATAACCCAAGAACACATAGAATGGAGCAATAGGTAGAGAATAAGAGTGAGATTGAGATTAATGCTACTTTAGACTCCCTACCCCAATCAGCCCTTGTAACTGTAACTGCACTATTAAGACAGGACCTCCTCACTTTGCCAGATCAGGACCCCCACCCAAGGGCCATTAGGAGAGTATAGGCCATATCTTTGCATATCATCAGGATGTGGGCTATGGTGACTGAAGTCAAAGGGGGTTTGAGATAGTTAAAGAATTGTACCTTTTTCAGCTTGCATTATTGAATGTTTTTGAATTGTAACAGTTGTGTGAATGAAATGTTTGAAGTTTAAAACCTTATTATCATATGAATTATTCTAAATGCCTTGGATATTTAAGGCTCAAAGTTCCACCAGCAAACTGTTGTGTCAGGAGATGGTGGACCCCAGAGCTCTGGATCAATAAACCTCGATTTGCTGATTGCATTCTCTGAAGGTTTGAGGTCTTTCTTTGAGGTGGTGGGCTTTCTTGGATCCATTAATGGACTCTTTTAACAATATTAAAGTAATAAATATTTAATATGAAAAAGTTATTCTAATTTTAATACATTCAGTGATAATCCATATTTTGGTAAAAAACATTGATTAGGTGAAATTCATATATGTTTGATTTTCCAGGGGAAAAATATCTTGTGGTAGGGTACACATTCAGTGGTGCTCAATTTAGCCTGGTTCTATTTTCAGGGACCCATATTAGGCTCTAGAGATGGATCCAGAAGCAGCCACATACAAAGCAAGCGTCCAATATCCTGGATACTAATTCTCTCTAGCTCCCACAAAAGACTTTTGAGTCTTTTATAGAAGGCATATAATTAATATATCTTCTCTCTTTTCCAAACAGACTTAATATTTAGAACCATTGAAGATCTTACATTAGGAGAGAAATATACTCTTTATACATAAGCAATCGGCAGTTTATTCTAAAATAGAATAGTCAACCAAAATCAATATCAAGACTAAAGATGAGTCATTTAGTGAATATATATTAAATAAAATTTTAAAGAGAATTTTGTCTTTTGCAATCTTTAAATAAAACATCTTTTAGTACTTTAAAAAATTTTTTTTTCATTGCTTTTCAGAGATTAGTAACACAGTTTCAGCAATGCCATCTGCAAGTATTCAGGGCCTCTTAGAGAAAGGAACAGCCAAAAAATAAATAAAGCTTTAAGATCTCTTCTAGGGAGCTAGCTTGGAGACTTAATTTTATTTTAAATGGCTGGGTGCTCTGCAACAATTTTGAAAATTGCCTAAAAGGAAGAGTTGAATTCAAAATCAAAGCCAGTAAAGTTGGCTGGGCAAGAGCTGTTAAAAATGTGTGAATGTTTACTTTCTCATTTCTGTAAGATAACATGCAAGCTCAATCTTTAATCAGCAATCATTGTTTAATTATTTGCAAATATGTAAATAGGGGATTATATTGTCCATCCAGGAACACACTAGGCTGAAACTTATCTTTTCTAAAAAAGAGTACATTTTCTCTCCAAATTATTTTGTATAACCCTGTAGACAATACAGGTTTTGGTTTTATTATATTTTGCTTTGAAAATGTCTCTGCCTTCTTCTATCCTACTGATTTGTTACAAATAAAGCTCATCCTCTTCCTGTCATCTTGTCTCTTAATGTATTGGCTTCAACAATGTCAGGGAACCTGGACCTTCACTATTAGAATCTTTCTTTGGGATTTAATTTCTTTTCAAGAAAACTTGTTTAGACATTTCCTTATTTAAAGTCAAACTTGACAAAGATCTCTGAGGTTAGATGGGAATTCATTCTTTTAACTAACCATTAAACATGGCTAAAAGTTGCCATCATTTATTTTATTCAGTTTCTTTTATCCATTCTCTTTTTTCAAACATGTTTAGTTTTTGTCTATTATAAAATTATACATGAACAAAATATTATTGCTAGGCAAAATCTAAATAAATCATAGGTATAGTTTTATTTTTATATCTTAATCACTTATGAGGTTGTTCCCTTTAAGAATCAGTCTTGAATATATAGACACGCTTTTTGTTTTTTAATCAAAGTTGTCAACAAGATCTTTAGAAAATATTTTTGAAATGTATCAGACAGCTAAATCATTTCTATGCATTTGTTGAATGAGATTTTAAGTCCTCTATTCTTATTTAAATCTCTTGTTTATGATGTGGACCAAAATGGCCTCAATATTTCTTACAACTTAGATGAATTTTACATAAACGACTTCCTGAGAGGGCTCTTGCCCTCCTTTTTGTTTGTAAAGATTTTACTTCAAAGTGCTTGTAATCGTAAACTCTCTTCTGCCTCTTTGAGATGCAAATTTTTTTAAAAAGAGTCTTCTGCTAGTTAATAGTTCAGGAACTGCTCTATCAAGGAATGTCAGTTTCTCAGGAAATAGATTCTTTGAAATGTAATTATCAAGAGAGGTAACACTCCTATCTCCAAGTTTCTGTAAGAGAGTGGATGATTTACTTTTGGAATACCACTTTAGTGTTGCCTTTTATCCTAATTTACTTTTTCTTTGGGTAAGATCATCTGTAAACAGATGCAATGCAATATCTCACATGTCCACTACTTAAATTCTCTAACCCTTTATTTCAAAAGTTGAGTTCAAACTGAGTTCTGGCTATTGTAATAATCTGTAATAAATCAAAAATTAATTATCTATGACCTGAGTGATAGTACTTTGTGTAGGGCACTTGCCTTGTACTAACTTTCTATTCTCTACATCCCTCATTGTGCCCCGAACCCTTCAGGAATGATCTCAGGAAGCAAAGCCAAGAATAAACCCTGTTTACTACCAGGTGTGACCCCACAAAAAAACAAACACTTCCTTGTTTGTTTAATTTTTTCCAGTGCAAAATTTTGCTGTAATAATATCTGTCTGACAAAATTTTAATGAACAATCTTTAATTCTTTCTTTAACTATTTTTTCTTTATTTAAACATCTTGATTACAAATATGATTGTGATTAGGTTTCAGTCATGTAAAGAACACCCCCCTTCACCAGTGCAACATTCCTACCACCAATGTCCCAAATCTCCCTCCATCCAACCCCACCCCCACCCCCACCTGTCCTCTAGACAGGCTTTCCAGGTCCCTCATTCAATCACATGATTGTGGTAGTTCTCAGTAAAGTTATTTCTATAACTGCACTCACCACTCTTTGTGGTGAGCTTCATGGAGTGAGCTGGAAGTTCCAGCCCTCCTCTCATTGTCTCTGAGGATTGTTGCAAAAATGACTTTTATTTTTTTTAAAACCCATAGATGAGAATAGTGAGACTATTCTGCATCTCTCTCTCTCTCTCTCTGACTTATTTCACTCAGCATGATAGATTCCATGTACATCCATGTATAGGAAAAGTTCATGACATCATCTCTCCTGACCGCTGCATAATATTCCATTGTGTATATGTACCATGGTTTCTTTAGCCATTCGTCTGTTGAAGGACATCTTGGTTGTTTCCAGAGCCTGGCTATTGTGAATAGTGAAAATAATAGGTTAAATCTTTAAGTATTCTCCTAACTCCCTGTTTACCTATAATGAAATTATATAGTTTTAAAAAATGATTTATCCATGGTTCACCCTTCCTTTATTTATCAGGCTTAATATTTCTTGTCCAAAGTTGGGCTACTAAAGCCATAATATGCTCATGTGTAAAGATTTAATCTCTGTGATTCTAGGCATTTGTTTTATTGATTCATATTGAGTAATAGCAATTCCTAACACCTCTTCATTGGAAGAGAGCTTTTCTTGCTCCATACTTATATACTTCTAAGGGATTCCATTCCACTAAGGATTTTGTGGGTGGGGAGTTGGTGATTGACTTGGGTCATGCTGGGTCCACGTCATTAGGTGGTAAAATATCTTACCAGGAGCAAGAGAGTTAGGGCACACCCAAGTTAGTTTACTGAAAGAAAGTCTACTGCTCAGTCCAACACATTAGAAGTCTTAAAAAAAAAGAGATCCATGAGACATTCTTAGGAGACACTTTGTTTTTAATCTGTGCTGCTTCAGACTGGAAACTTCGGCTTTATATATACGTTAGTTCTTGATAGGGGAGCAGGAGACAAGCACTGAATTTTGGAGAAAGGATAAATTGTACATAAAGTATTAAAGCCAACCACAGAAAAGGGATATAAATGCATACATTAATTTGTATCAACTATGAAATATTTTATGCCAATCATATAAAGATAATAAAATAATTTGAGGATATCACAGAAATAGAGTAGAGTGGTCAATTTTAGTAATTTAGGAGGTAAAGAAGTAGAATGTGTTGTTGGAATGGACATTTTTGACATGGTGTGTTCTTAGGTAATTTTAAAATGTTTCTCAAATAATTTTTAATAAGATTGGTGATTTCTTAGTAATGGGTGTGACTGCAGTAGAGTTGACAACTCTATTGGCCTCTGATTTTAGTTTGTTTTTAGAAATTTAGTTACAGGCTGCAATTATAAGGTAAGGAAAACTAGGCCCAAAGAGACAACTGATTCCTGGAACCAGCTAACCTTAATTGATTCCTGGAACCAGGTTGTAAACTATAAGGACATTCCAATGCAAGGATATTTTGCATTACAGCACAGAGACACTTTAAAGGAATGTGAGGGAGGTAGAATTAAACTAACCATCCTGCATTCCAGCATGGGGACACCTTGGCAAGAGGGAGGCACCAAGAGATAGCAGATGGCTCTTGAATATTAGGAATAATTGCACAGAGTCACTAAAAGAATAACACATAGATGACACAATAGGTATATAATAAGGGTAAAATCTAGTTTAATGCTATTCTCGCTTCTGTCACTGGCTTGCTTGCAGTATGATATAATAAACAAGGTTCCCTTCCCCTAATCACTCAGGTCATTATGTTGTCAAGGGAATGGGTTCTCCATTCTGTAGATTAGGAGATCACCTGGAAGGTCCAGCCCATCTATCTACATACCATTGGTTGGAGGTAGATGATGTCACGAAAGAGCTGAACTGACAGAAAATTGAGCCTTTTTTCTAAAAAATTATTAGATGATTTAAAACTATATGAACCTATAAAATGCTTTGACCTGTGTGCTCATTATCATATGAATTCCCTTAAATGTTTGTGAATTTGGATATTTGGGGTCTCACTGCAGACCAAATTCCTAGCTTGTGGTGACACCCCAGAGCTCTGGAAAAATAAACCTGCAGAAATAAACCCTGGGCTTCACCCCCGCCCCCCCCACCCCGGGCCCTGGGCATTCCTGAACCTTGGGCCTTCATTGGGCACTAGGGTCTCTCAGTCCCTTTTAATAGTGTGTCTTATGCCAAATTGATAACACAGGAGAGTTTAACCTTGTTAGGGGAATTGAGGGCAGAATGGAGCAAGGGTAAGGACTGTAGACCCTCTTGGGCACAGCTGATTTTCTTAAAAAGGAGAATCGCAACCTGTCTGGCCTTTGGTACAGGGGCTTGAAACTGGGCATATTTTTAAGGGATATGTTTCAAAAGCAAGGAACATGAATAAATTTACAAGCCCTTTCTGAACTCCTCCATCTTTTTCCTCCTTTATGGGATAAGAAGGTCCATATCAACTTTTACTCACTTAACCTTAATTGTTTTAAGCAGCAGTAATGATTTGTATTTCCAATTTTGTATATTTTCCAGTTTATATTAGGAATGTTGAGTAGATTCAATTTTGATTCATCTGAATTTATCTTCAGATAAACCCAAAATTTTCTTACTCTCAGACAGAATTTTTATAATCTAGACTTTTCCTTAATCTACATGCAGTCTTGGAGGATGAAAAAGGAAAGAAAGAATGAAATAATTCCTTTTTGTAGAGAGACTTAAACGATACATTCACAATTATTTTGGGATAATAAAGACGAGGTTAGAAAAAGACAAACAAATAAACCAACAAATTTGGTGGACAGGTCTAATTGCTCATAAATCTAGGATTTATGAACAAGGAGTTAGAAAGTTGGGAACTTATCAGAGCACTCTAAAATTTTATGAGTGGAGCCTCCTAAAATTTTATGCCAGAAAGTACAATAAAAAAGACCTGATGACCTGAACCTTCAGAGGCTTTCAAATGGATAGAAGAGACAGAATTTCTGCATTGCATATACTGTAAGTTTTGTTCAGCAGTACAGATTTCCTTGTCCATATATTACCTACTGTACTGGGTGCTCTCTAACATGAGCAAAATTGTACAGTGTGTATATACCTTACCACTAAGAATTGGCTGTGCCAATTCTTTTTCAGGGTAGAGACATGTCTCAAGACATTTGGAGAAGGCATTTATATTGCCAATAACAAAAGAATGTTATTATTCCTTAATTTTCACATTAGTTTTTACATTAGTGACTAAATCGACCACATTGTTGGAGATGGGATAAATATGTGAAATTCCTGTAATACAAAATAAAATAATCCCTTTTTCTAAGTAATGAAAACTATTCTAAAGGCAGGAAGCTAGAAAATTGGATGTGCTTAATGTTATTAGCAAACACCATTCTAGATTCAAATAATGTTATATCAAGGATTAAGAATACAGTATTAGGGGCCGGGAAGGTGGCGCTAGAGATAAGGTGTCTGCCTTGTAAGCGCTACCAAGGAACGGACCGCGGTTTGATCCCCCAGTGTCCCATATGGTCCCCCCAAGCCAGGGGCGATTTCTGAGCACATAGCCAGGAGTAACCCCTGAGCGTTAAACGGGTGTGGCCCAAAAACCAAAAAAAAAAAAAAAGAATACAGTATTATAGATGCAGTTATTATTATTATTATTATTTTGCAATACCAAGATTAAATCTAGAAAATCACAATAGTACCTATTACTGAGCTATATCTGTAAGCCTTGCATGTAATTTTTACTCACTCTAATAAGGATTAATATGTTATTATTCAAAGACTAGATTCTAGATTTTAAATATGACTATCTTTAAGTCCCCTCATACCAGGAGAAATGAATAGGACAAGAAAGAAACAATAAATGAGTGCAAATCTTGTCCTCTATCTTCTAAGTTTGCTTCAAACTTTCATAAATAGTCTGATGTCTAGTTCTCTTCTGTTTTCACATTCTTGAACCTACCTTTATATCTCAGAGTCTCTGAACATAAAATAGGCTAACTTAACTCTGCAATATGTAATGTGCAATATTTAAAATTCAGTTCAAACCAAAGTAACAAGGGCTCTGTCTAGGGTATATGATCATTTTTGAACCAGAAATATTTTAAGCTATTATACTATTAACTCGCTTCCTACAGTTTCTAAAGTTTTACAGTGAACTACTCTTGCTAAATTGACAAACTTTCTTGGATCAGTCTTTCCAAAAGGCATATAGCTATGGGAGAAAAGGGAAGAGTAAAGAATAAAAGCATTTTTGCATTTTCCATTCAATAGTTCAGTTCACCCTACTTAAATAGATTTTGCCTTCCTGTTAGATTTTGCACTGGTTGAAAGTTCAGGTCCCTGGGGCTGTTATTAATAACTCTCATGAGCTTTTTTTTCCTTATGCAATGGACAGTAGATTTTAATGAGACATTAGTATTCAAATAGGTCAAAATTTCTGATAGTGTGCTAGGATTTGTGATATTTATTCATTTAAATAAAAGTAAAAATTATATCTATAAATTATAAATAATACATTATAATTATAAAGTATAATTATAGGGCATTTCATATGGCTCCCCAAGCCATGAGTGATTTCTGAGCACAAAGCCAGGAGTAACCACTGAGCATCACAGGGTGTGGCCCCAAAAGAAAAAATATAATGAAATAAATTATAAATTATGTTCATATGTAATCCAAAACTTCCTCTTAGAAAGTGATAAAATAATAGGCATATTTGTGAAATCTAAGGAATAAAATGCAAAGTTATATGCACATATATTATTTTTTATGGGAATGTAATCAAGAACACACCATGTTGCTTTATAGGAATCAAATCAATGATTTTTAGAGTCACTGCTTCTTAGCTTTCTTTTCTTGCCATATATTGCCCAAACCTCGTGGTCCTTAAATCTATTGAGCAAATTTCTGTTTGTATTCTTCTTACTACTTTATCTCCTTTTTTTCACAAACTGTCACATTTTAATATGACTGTCTTCAAAGACTCTGTTTTGAATTGAAATACATTAAAGACAGTAATAATAGAGGTTTATTTTTGTCCAGGACTAAGACTTTATTGTCATCTTTTTAAAATAATGATTTTAGCAGCTCACGTTACCTTTAGCATTGGTATGCAGAATTTGCAAGATAAGTTTTTGTTAGTTTTTGGACCAAAACCGGCTATTCTTAGGATAATAATGATTTTAGCAGCTCACGTTACCTTTAGCATTGGTATGCAGAATTTGCAAGATAAGTTTTTGTTAGTTTTTGGACCAAAACCGGCTATTCTTAGGATATACTACTGGTTTTGAGCTCAAAAATATTTCTGAAAGAATTCAGGGCATTATATAAGTTTTGAGATTGAATCCAGATCGGCTAAATGTAAAATATACATCCTACCCACTGTACTATCACATTTGTCCCTCTAATATATTTTTACTAACATTTGTATACCTTGCTATTTCATTTTTATATCATCTATGCACTGGCTTTGTTTTGTCTAAAAATGTCACTTTACTTCCATTTCTTGACAGTAAAATTTAGAAAGCCAGAAAACAAAGAAATGTTTAGAGAGACTTGGCAGAATTCATAAAGATAAGATACCATCTTGCTGTCAATTCAAGATGTAGGTTGAAACCAAACTGGACAGAATTTATAGGCAGGAATGATGGTGTGATAAAACTGAGAAAAAGTTCATTTAGTAGCAATTCTTGACCCAAGCTGAGATAATTTGAAAAGACTAAGAGAGAAGCATCTAACCAAAACAACTCAGTACATTTTCTTTAGATGCCTCTCTTGGTGTGTGTACCCTTCCATTAAAATGGTACTTCATTATGCTTTGCTGTTCTATTATCTCTAGAGAAATCTGCATTCTCTCTTAACTATGCTCCCTCCTTTAATAAAAAATATTGTTTGTCTTTTTTCTCCTTTTGTATTATGAAAACTTGAGCCACAAAGGAGAGGTTGGGACAGCTGAATTTTCTTTTCTCATGAAAGTAAAACTTATGCTAACAACTGTGGATAAGGCTCCCGAAAATGCAAGTGGTAGGGATTCTTTCCCAAGGACTGAAGTTCAACTATCTTGAGTACAGTTTAGCAACTAGTAGAACCATAAGGATCACAGCCCATTGGAGCTCAGACTTTATCAGGTGCCAGCTTTCTGGCCGTACACTACTGTAAAGACAAAAACAAGTCACAAGAGCAGTGCAAATTTCAGGTGACAGTACATACCTTCAGAAGTATAGAAAAATCATATAGAGATTTTCAAACAAAAACATGAAAAGTCCTTTGTAAACACTCATGGACACTAATATGTAATTTGTAAAGTGGTTACAGCAGATCCTGAGACATATGAACATTATATAGGTGTTTATTAAATATTATTAATATAGTTTACTTGGGCATATACAATACTTCATTTTATAATATGTAGAAGTGATATTGCTGTGTTAATACAAAAGAGAAAGGATTTCAATGGAATGAAAAGTACTTTTACTTTGATAAACAGAAAAATGATGAAAGAAAAAGGAATTTGAGTAGCCTTAAAGAAATGGTAAATATTAAACAGGCAAACAAGTTTATGTGCAAAATCTTCTATATGCTTAACTAGAAGTTAAGTTATTTTAACTCTTGAGCATGTGTCCAACATAATTTTTCTTGTATACACTTTTAAAGGTAAAATAACTATAAGCTATTTATTTTCATAGATGTTCATTTAATTTTCAGTATCCTTTGTACTGAGTCAGCTTGACATATATTTTCCTTTTACTTATTATTTAATTAAATAACCATGATTTTCAATGTTATTGGTAATTGAGTTTTAGGTGTATAATATTTTCATACAAATCTCACCTCCAGTGTCAACTCCCATCACCACTGGTCTCATACTCCATCATTCCAAACCCCACACACTCAAACTGCCTACCACTTTGGCAGCCTCATTAAAGTTTGGTGGGTTCAGCTTAGATCTCATTTTTCAGTGTTGTTGAATCTGTATTTCGAATTTAGTTATATCACTCTCCCATATCCTCAGTATAAATTCAGTATAAGTTCAGTATAAAGTTCCACTATTACTTCCTTTTTGTATATTCCCACCTTCATTTCTTTTCTCCTTCTGTTCTTTTCCTTCCTAGGATATGAAATCAAAGATGATCTAGGCATTCCTCCTTCACTACTTTTCATTTCCTAATGCATTCTTTTTGACTTGGGTTGATATTTTGTTTCCTCTCAGTGATTTTACACCAGTGCAAATGGTACCATTTTTATTAAATCTGAAGTTTTGGTCCTGCCTATGACAATTTCATAAAGCCTCTTGAGATCAGAAAAGAAAATATAAAATTTTAGAGAGACATGTGAAATAGTAAAATATAGCATTTTAAATGTCAACCTAATAGTGATATGGTGTTAGTTTCTATGTAAGTTTATCATCAAGATTTTCTCTTATGTGGTTAGGACTATAACTACTAGAGGCAAGGTCTCACATATATAAATAAGGTCTCATTTAAAAAAACTGAGACTTAAAAATTATCCTTTTCATTTGTTATGTCAACTAAATGTGGAAAGCCCTTCTGTTTTACTGTGCAGAGCACAATACTATCTAATAATAACCACAAATCTTATACATGCTAAATGAGGGGGATTGTGGAAGAAAACGGGTTAGTGAGAGACATGTAGAATTTCTATTGCTATGCTACACTTCTGAACCTCTCAGGTTTTCTGTTTCAGTTTACCTCATCTTTATCCTTGACTAAAAGAACAGACACAAATTTTATTTGGGGTCCTGAGAGACTGCATGGTAGGCAGTCTGACCTGGATTCAATCTTGAATACCCCATAAGGTCACCTGAGCCTGCCAGGAACAATTTCTAAATGCAGAGGCAAGAGTAGCTCCATGAGCACTGCCAAGTGTGGCCCAAAAGCAAAACAAAAATAATTATGTTTATATAGTTTAATGACATATGTAAAAATGTATACGTATGCTTCTGAATAAGCCCTAGACTGAAGTTCTATTCTCTAAGTAATAGTCAAGAGCATATCATATATCTTCTTGTAGTCTTGTATTTCTCTTATGTACATTATTGGAAACTAAGTAAGATCATGAATTTCTTTAAGAAATCCAGTATAACAGATAACAGATAGTATCTTCATGTGAAAAATCAATATCAAAAATTATAATGGATCAGTGTTATAAAAATTATTATGCACGGGGCCAGGAAGGTGGCGCTAGAGGTAAGGTGTCTGCCTTGCAAGTGCTAGTGTAGGACGGACCGCAGTTCGATCCCCTGGCGTCCCATATGGTTTCCCCAAGCCAGGGGCGATTTCTGAGCGCGTAGCCAGGAGTAACCCCTGATCATCAAATGGGTGTGGCCCTAAAACCAAAAAAAAAAAAATCATTATGCATATGGCTTATGTATGTATATACTAACTAATCTGTGTACAAAACTTACTTTATAACACTTCAGAGGACCTGGATAAGATTAATATGTTTTGCTTGTGCATATTTATGAATGAGTTGATTTTTATTAAATCAATCTTAAAATGCCAAACTACATTTTCAATGTCTGTTATTTTTTAAAACACACAACTGGTTTCAGTAGTAAACAAAACATATTACCTAGTTATACCTAGAACAATAGGTAATTCTCTATGTTAACTATTACATGAAAACTTTTTTTGTTACTTAAAATAGCTATTTTAAAAAGCAAATGCCTGAGTGTAATTATAATAATATTCCCTTGAATACATATTAATGCAAAAATAATAAAATTAAAAAATACCAATAGCCTTTCTTATAGTGCTCTAAAGTCATTCTTGTGCTGAAGATCTGTTAAATTTGAAGATCAATTTGGTGAATATAGTATTTCAATTTGTGAGTTTTGCTTCAAATTAATGAGGATTTACTTTATGTACAGTTTAGAGCTAAGAGCTAAGTGACACAACAGGGAATAATAGTTAGTGAATTCATTCATTATCTGTTTACATTTTAATAATGCCTTTATTACGAGTCTGAGTTAGAAGAGAATTATTCATTTAGTCTAAATTTGGCTTCCTGCTGAGAAATGCAAGATTTGTGGAAAATCCAGAAGCATTCACATATTATTAGGCCAATGAGCCACGAAGAGTCTAGGGCCTACACAATTAGCTTTTGTAAATGAAATATAGAAGGGAAGGTAATCTGAATTCATTTATTGATTTTCTTGGGTATAGGCATACTCTGGCATTAATAAGGCTCTTTGAGTTGTGAAACATGAGGTATATTCAAAGGAAAGAAACTCACTAATCACCCAAGAAATTAATTACAGTCTTTAGAGGAGCATCCTAATGTTTATTTCTTTATTTGGATGATCACATTGTATGATGAAAGTATAAACTCCCCAAAATTCAGTTGTTTAAATTTTCCTACCATGCTTGACACTATGTAACTTCTATTCCAGCCATCAGTCACCTTATTGCATCCCTGATTCAGTCCCCTTCACCTAGGACTGGTCCCCAGAAAAGTTCAAGCTTTAATACTGATATAATCTTGGGCACAGCACCTTAAATTTAGTGCCATAGTTTATTTATAAAGTGTTAACAATGATAATAACAACTACTAGTAGGAATAAATAAATTAGGGCCGGAGCAGTGGCACAGCAGTAGGGTGTTTGCCTTGCACATGGCTGACCTAAGACCCCCAAGCCAGGAATGATTTCTGACCCCATAGACAGGTGTAACCCCTGAGCATCACCGGGTGTAGCCCCCCCAAAAAACAAACAAAAGATGAATAAATAAATTAATATGTGGAAATTACTTAAAAATGTTTGGAACATTGTGACAACTCTGTAGGTGCTACCAATATTATTAGTATTTTTATTAGCATCTTTATAATTAAATCCTTTCAAAATATTTTATAGCAAACACCTACTGATAAAATATGGGTTTTGTTTTTTTATTTTCTTCGTAGTTGTTTTTTTCTTCCAGTCGGACATTGTACATGGATCTTTTCAAGTTATCAAGTAGTATATACACAGGTATTCAAGAGAAAAAGCAATCACTATATTCATATAATATTGTCAGTGCTTTGTTGCTAGTAACCAAAAACATATTACTTTGGAATAATGAGGGTCAAATAAGATAAAGTATTTGTGAAGTTTCAAAATTATAATATTTATGCAAATGTATATAATACACGTGTATGTGTTGATATTTGGCTACTATTTTGTTAAAATGTCAATTTAGAACTGAAAAGATAGTGCAGAAGTTGAGAAAATTGCCTGTACATGGTCAACACTTGATTTCATCTCAAACACCACAAGTGGTAAGGCCTGAGAATTATTGGGTGGAATGGATAAAAATGCTCATCAGAAAAATGAAAATGGTAAATTACATTTTAATACTACAACATTCCCATAAAGTAAGCAGTATTATTTCTAGGATGTAGTACATAGGAGAAAAATAAAACAGTAATTCAAATTATTTAGTAACTCTTTCAAAATCACATAAATAATTGAAGCCATATGAAAAGAGAAAAGAGCTGGAAGTTCCAGCTCACCTCAGGAAGCTCATCACAAAGAGTGATGAGTTTAGTTAGGATAAATAACTACATTTTGAACTGTCCTAATAATGAGAATGTATGAGGGAAATTGAGAACCTGTTTAGAGTACAGGCGGGGGTCGGGTGGGGAGGAGGGAGACTTGGGACATTGGTGATGGGAATGTTGCACTGGTGATGGGTGGTGTAAAAAAAAAATTAAAATAAAAAAAAATAAAAAAAAATAATTGAAGCCATATGTCAGAATTTTAAATAGACCAGTTAGTTGACATGCATGTGGATGGGTGTATAATTTGTTTAATGCTAGAATCAATTATGATTGGCTATTAGATCCTGAGGCCTGCTTGAGTCATATCCAAGTCGTATCCTCTGGAAATTATTTCTATTACATATTCTACCTGCACGATTCTTGAAGGAACCTTTAAAACAATATAATTCTTATTTCTTACAAGCTTAAAAAAAAAGACTTCTATATATTTTAGAATTTGAAAGATCATGATTTTATCATGTTTTTAAGGAATATCATTAAAGAAACGTCAAATTTCTGCACTAGAATTCCATGATCTGAAGCTATACACATGAGGAGTGTTGTATATATATGTAGTGTTTTAAGAATTGTTAGAAGAGGGGGCTGGAGCACTAGCACTTCCTTTGCACTTGACTGACCCAAGAGGGAACTAGGTTTAATCCCTGGCATCCCATATGATATTCCAAGCCATAGTCAGAAATAACCCCTGAACATCACTGGATGTGGACCAAAAACCAAAAAAAAAAAAAAAAAAAAAAAAAAGAAAAAGAAAAAAGAAGAAAGAACAACATGGTTCATTTTATATTTACCATTTACTGATTAGTATTCTTTGGAATTTTGCTATGTAAAATACCTGTCTGTCATCCTTTGATCTGTGCAAAAGCCAAGATCGCTATCTACAGAAGACTGTGACAACCATGACTGGGCAGAACTTATCCTGGGACCAATAAAAAAAAAAGACCATAGGCTTTGCCTACAATCTGTACAACAATTAAGATCTTTTTTTTATATATATATATACTAGTTAGACCCTTTGTCCCTAGCTCCCTGTGCTGTCCCATTTGCTGTACTATGGCTCCACATCGATAAGACATTTCTTTAATCACTTCTTTGACTGAATACTTTATTTCTGTGTCCAGAAATATTTTCCTTATCTCACTTCTTTTTTTTAACATTTTATTTTTTAATTTTTTTAATTTAACCAACTTTATTACATACATGATTGTATTTGGGTTTTAGTCATGTAAAGAACACCACCAGTGCAACATTCCCATCACCAATGTCCCAAATCTTTCTCCTCCCCACCCAAACCCCACCTGTACTCTAGACAGGCTTTCTATTTCCCTCATACATTCTCATTATTAGGATAGTTCAAAACGTAGTTATTTCTCTAACTAAACTCATCCCTGTTCGCGGTGAGCTTCATGAGGTGAGCTCTAACTTCCAGCTTTTTTCTCTTTTGTGCCTGAAAATTATTATTGCAAGAATGTCTTTCATTTTTCTTAAAACCCATAGATGAGTGAGACCATTCTGAGTCTTTCTCTCTCTCTCTGACTTATTTCACTCAGTATAGTAGATTCCATGTACACCCATGTATAGGAAAATTTCATGATGGGATTAGATTTTTTTTCTTGTAAAGTTCTGTCAGTGCCTTGTATATTTTGGAGATTATTCCCTTATCTGATGGGTATTGGCTGAATAGTTTCTCCCACTCAGTGGGGGGCTCTTGTATCCTGGGCGATATTTATTTTGAGGTGCAGAAGCTTCTCAGTTTAATATATTCCCATCTGTTAATTTCTGCTTTCACTTGCTTGGAGAGTGCAGTTTCCTCCTTGAAGATGCCTTTAGTCTCAATGTCCTGGAGTGTTTTACCTACATGTTGTTCTATATATCTTATAGTTTCGGGTCTGATACTGAGGTCTTCCATCCATTTGGATTTAACCTTCATATTAGCTGGGGGTCTAAGTTCAACTTTTTGCAAGTGGCTAGCCAGTTGTGCCAAGACTACTTGTTGAAGAGGCTTTCCCTGCTCCATTTAGGATTTCTTGCTCCTTTATAAAAAAATTAGGTGATTGTATGTCTGGGGAACATTCTCTGAGTATTCAAGCCTATTCCACTGATCTGAGAGCCTGTCCTTATTCCAATACCATGCTGTTTTGATAAATATTGCTTTGTAGTACAGTTTAAAGTTGGGGAAAATAATTCCTCCCATATTCTTTTCCCCAATGATTGCTTTAGCTATTCGAGGGTGTTTATTGTTCCAAATAAATTTCAAAAGTGCCTGATCCACTTCTTTGAAGAATGTCATGGGTATCTTTAGAGGGATCACATTAAATCTGTACAATGCTTTGGGGAGTATTGCCATTTTAATGATGTTAATCCTGCCAATCCATGAGCAGGGTATGTGCTTCCATTTCTGCGTGTCCTCTCTTATTTCTTGGAGCAGAGTTTTATAGTTTTCTTTGTATAGGTCCTTCACATTTTTAGTCAAGTTGATTCCAAGATATTTGAGTTTGTATGGCACTATTGTGAATGGGGTTGTTTTCTTAATGTCCATACTTAGAAAACCCTAAAGTCTCTACGGAAAAGCTTCTACAAACAATTAAGATCTTTAATTCCACAAGTCTGACTGTGACAACTGCAACTGAGCAGATCTCCTGGAAACATAATGAAAGACTCTATCCTAGTCTTTGACCTAGGATTGGTGCAAAAACCAAGACCACCAACTACAGAATACTGATTAAAACAACAGTGATGGAACAGAACTTTTAGAACCATAAAGAAAGACTTCATCCTAGGCTCTATCCTATTACTGTGCAATACCAACATCTCTAGCTACAGAGGCCTGATTTTATCATCCACGACAGAGTGGAAAGTTTCCAGCCACCACAAAAGGTCCTAGAGGAGAGAAAATGAACCTTTAATTATTCTCATGACTGTATACTTCAAGGGCAGAAAAACTCTGTATCTCTTAGGCCAAGGGAATTCTCTTTCTAATCTCCCCTAATATTTACTGTCTATGCAAAAAAAAAAAAAAAAAAAAAAAGCACAAATGAATTTTTTTTGGTTTTGTTATTGTTGTTTGCTTGCTTGTTCTTTTGTTCATTTTTTCTTTTTCTTTTTCTTTTTTCTTTCTTTTTCTTTTTTGTGCTTTGTTTTGTTTTTATTTCAGGACCATGGTTATTGTACGACTGTTGTCTTTATTGCTGTGTTGCTTTTTAGGTTTTTTGTTTGATTTATTTTTGTATTGTTTTTCTTCCTTTTTTTTGTATTGTATTATTGTTTTGTATTATGTTTTTCTTCCTTTTTCCCTTTCTTCTCTTAAGTTGATATTTATAGCCTCTAGAAGGACTCCGCACATTTTTTGCTTGTTTGATTTTCTCACTTTATTTTTTTTCTTTCTTAAACTTATTGTTTTCCTAAACTGATTTTTATAGTCTCTAGAAGGATTCCTCCCGTATTTTGCTTGTTTGAATTTTTGTCTCCCTCTATTTTTTTCTTTTTCTTTGTTTCAAACAGAACCACACAACTTGAACCATCTTGTTCTGCCTCACAAATTGAGGGGGAAATAAAGAAGGGCACCAAGACCAAACAGTCGTATGATCATTGAGTAGAAATAAAAAATGATCAGATTTGAACACCAAAGCCAAAGCCAACTGCAACAGAATCAATATCCAATATACAACAAGCTAGACACAGAAGGAACCATACTAGCAGCCCAGGGGACAAAAGAGGGGTGATATGGGATGCATGCTGGGAACAGGTGTGGAGGGAGGACAACATTGGTGGTAGGAATGCCCCTAATTCAATGTCACTATGTACCTGAAATACTACTGTGAAAGATTTGTAATCCACTTGGGTTAAAATAAAAATTATTATAAAAATTAAATATAAAAATAATACCTGAATGAATTCTAAGGATCTAAACTTGTCTTACACAAAAAATGACTCATAGATATTCGACTTCACAATTTCCATGCTTCCCTCTCAAGTAGTCATTCACCTTTTGAAGTCATAGACTAAAATTCTACTAACCTGATTATGGCAGAAATTTTACTCTGTAACATTGCTTTATGTGTGCATGCTAATAATGCTTTTTCTGTTGAATGTATCAAAAAACTCATTTTACTCATAATTCTAATGCTAAATTAATAGTCAAATAACTTGATATTTTATATTTAGTTTTTTTCTTGGTTTTGTTTGTTTGTTTTTGGCTTTTTGGGTCACACCTGGTGGCACTCAGGGGTTAATCTCACCTGGCAGGTTCAGGGGATCACAGGGGATACCAGGGATTGAACATGGGTCTGCCCTGGGTTAGCCAGAGACAACATAAACACCCTACATCTGTGCTATCTCTCTGGCCCTTTTATTTAGTTCTTATTCATAATACTACACTTATTTATAAACATTACACTTTACTGCAGACTTTATTTGGGGGCTGATCATTCTCATCTTTGTGCTCAGAAATAATTCTGAGAAACATATGCTTCTTTTCTATTTTGATTAAGTCTTTTTTAATATTGTCTCTGTGAATTTTAAAGTTATTTATGTTGAGGTTCAGTCATACATCGTTCCAACATCAATACTTTTATCAGTGACTATTTTCCTCTACCAATGTTCCCAGTTTCCTTCTCATATCTACCTCTGATGATTGAACCAGGGTCAAATGCATTCAAGGCAAACTCCTTGTTTGCTCTACTAATTCACTATGCTAACATTTTAATCTATTTTTAAAAATGATGTGTTTTCTTAAAGTTTAAAGTTTAAAATTTGCATCATTTAAAACACTTATTTAGTTGTACATCTAGTTAATTTTAGTTTGTGCATACACCAGCACAATCTAGATCTAGAAAATAAATCTCCCAAATGCAATCTTTTACATTTTCTCTCTGTATATGTGTACATATATATATTCTTTTCTAAATATTACATAACTTGTGATATTTAGCTATGTTATCTTTTTTATGTATTGCTATACTTTAAATAAATGTGATTTTACACTTATTTCTCTCTTGAGGTTAAGACTAATAAAGCTACACTGTCTTGATTCACAGGTAACTTATTTATAGTATTTAAAATAAGTTAAATTCACAATTTATTAATAAATGTATAGGGGATCATAATGACAGTATTTACTACTTAGATTCTATGAATTTTACACTACAGTTGTATAAATCTTGAATATTCAACAAAATGTGAATCCAAGTCATGTTGAGAACCTTTTCTTTCTTTACTCTAAGTTTAAGGCCATGATATATTTGATCTTTTATAACAATAGAAACTCTAAGGGCTTCAACTATTTAAAAGAGTACTCCCTTGATTATTTATACTGTACATAGTGTAGATTACTTATACAGATTTTTCTTAAATATTTCCCCAAATAAGCAATTTTATAATGAGATAATCCAAGGTCATATACCTAAATTTTATCTTTTCATGGCTTAAGTTAAAGGTATTAATTTTATGTTTATAAAATAAATATAAATATAAATTAGTTTAGAATTAGGATGAGTATAACCCTCTTTTGAGCTTTATTTAAATTTTACTTTTGGCTTAAATGATACTCATTTTGAATCAATTATCAGGAGTTAAACTAAAAAGATAAATCAAAATTCCTTGGGTGGGTAGCAAAAATAGATAGTATGTGTGTATGATTTAGAGTATCCACTTACGATGTTGGCATGAACAGTGAGTGAAGTGTCCAGTGAAAGGATCTTTGGGTTTTCACCGGTTCAGCTTCCTCCTTAACAATATCTTGATGTTCTGGATCCCCTGGAGCTCCAACTGCTTTGGAGGGGAGAGACTGAAGGGACTGAGCAGAATTCTAGAATTGGTTCCTTGACCCAACAATGTGGCCTAGCAACCAATAAGTCAGTTGTCTGGGGGAGGGGAGGATTGAGTAGAGAGAGGTTAAAGGAGTTTGTGCAAGAGAATTCTGAGTAGATGCTGCTTTGCTGTGGAAATAAAAGAAGATGGGGCCAATATGACAGTAAAGGGGTGGTGTATTTGCCTTAAATCTGTCTGATTCATGTTCAATTTTCAGTGCCACATATTCCTGAACACAGAACCAAGAGTAACACCTGAACACCACACAAAGTGGTCCAAAACCCTAAGTACAATATAAAAAAGTAGAAATTAATGCCGGTCTTTACAGAGGAAGTAGAGTAGCCTGACTGCAGTCTCGATCTTTGGCACGTTAGGCCCTGTCTGGACCTTCAGCAAATACTGAGACTACGTTTACTGTGTTAGACCCCAGACCCTGAAGCTATAACTCACCTTAAAGAGCAACAAGCCAGTAGCAGCTTGAAAATTTACTCACCCCTTCCCTGCTTCCCTCTTAGATACTGCTCCCCCTCGCATTCACATTCCCAGGCCAAATTCCAAGAAAATGAGATGTCAGCCTGTACCATAGAATGGTCCAAGGCCTCTTTGTTATAAAGGCCATTCTGTTTTTCAGCCCAAACGGTGCGCGCTGTGTGTGTGTGTGTGTGTGTGTGTGTGTGTGTGTGTGTGTGTGTGTGTGTGTGTGTGTGTCTTAGCCTGTTAATGCTAGCTAGCTGAATAAGCTCTCTTTGGCATTTTGCATTATCAGAGGTGGTCTTTGACTCTCAGCTCCTGATTGGGCTATCTCCTCGGACCCTAACAACTGTGTAAAGATTATTCTGAATTTTCAGAGGCACTTAGTCAAGATTATAAAATAATATAGCAATATATTTAAATCCATACTCTTGGTTGAATTGAAGAGTGTTATTAGATGAGATTTTTTTTGTCTTTACACCTCATTCTATAGAGAAACCTATAGAGTTAGTAACGTGTGATAAGCTTTTCCTAGAACTTTTTTATTTTTTGTATACTGGATATTAATGTTTAATCATCATGAATTTTAAAAATTTCTCCCTTTTTCATATATTTGTTATTAAACCCAATCTTTCTGCATAGTCATAGATAATTTGTAAATTTGTTTGGTACTAAAGATTTTGATTAACAATAAAAGATTATTTATTAAATCATTTACTAAATAATCATTACTAAATAACTACTAAATAATCATTTATTAAATAACACAACTATTTTTATCAGTTAATAACAGTCACTCTGTTAGATTGACATTTGACTGATCATTTTGCCCTTTATCTATTAATATCTTCAATTTGTAAAGGATAAAATGGACAAAATTAGTAATGTAAAGCATCTTACATCAAGTAAAAAGATGAATATGCATGCAATTAAAACAAAAATTTATCTTAACACAAAATATATACTTGCATACAAACCATGATGTTATTTTTAAAAGAGAAGTATAAAATGATTTTTTACTTCTAGACAATTTATCAATTTTATAATTAATGTAATGATAACATGATTATACCATGTTAAACATAAATTAATATATTTAAATATGTGAAAAACTAATCAATAATTTACTACCTTTAAGCTGATGCTTGATTCTGGCATGACATTTCCATATTTTTTACTTAAAACTCTAAGTATAAATATGTTTTACTCATGTCAGTGAATAATATAATTTTTTTCTGAGAATATTTCCCTTTCAGTACCTAAAAATAAATGTTAAAAACAACATTTATGAGGCTGAAAGATAGCATGGAGGTAAGGCATTTGCCTTTCATGCAGAAAGACGGTGGTTTGAATCCCAGCATCCCATATGGTCTTCCGACCCTGCCAGGAGCAATTTCTGAGCATAGAGCCAGGAGTAACCCCTGAGCACTGCTGGGTGAGATCCAAAAACCAAAAACCAAAAAAATAAATAGCATTTTGATACACAAATAAATGTAATTCTTCGGTAGTTCTACTGATTTACAGAAAATACATTATTTTTCTAAAGGCATGTGAAATAGTATAGTGGAGAGTTGTTTGAAAAATTATTTTTAATTTGTAAAAATTTAAATCATTTTATAGACTATAGCTTAGTTAAAAATATCATGATGGAGTTTTGGGCATATATATGTGCTTTGATTGAGATTCTATACAGAAAGATATGCATAAAGAGAGCTGGGGAGTGTTAAGTGTTAAGTAACTGTCAAGTAGTGTCACTACTTAGTACAAAATTATTGACATTTTTATATTATAAAGAAACACAAAGAATGGAAAGACAATTTTTCAGTGATTTTATAGTTTTTCATTTCCCTGTCTAGATTATATAGTTAATGAGTAGCAATAGAGGCTGAGCATAACAGAAATAAAGAAAAGCCAACCACATGAAAACTTATAATTAGTCATCAGTATAGGTTACAAAAGCCTTTGGTTTTAATATTGGTTGCCAGAGGGAAATTATGACTTCATACTTGTGATCAAGTCAGTATATATGTCTGTAACATAAATACCAACCTATAAATTTTCAGGACGTGCATAGACAGAGAGAGAGAGAGAGAGAGAGAGAGACAGAGAGACAGAGAGAGACAGAGAGAGACAGAGAGAGACAGAGAGACAGAGAGACAGAGAGAGACAGAGAGGAGGACAAGAGAAAGGAGAAGAGAGAGAATGAGAGAGCTAAATATATGTGATTATTCAAATTTAGTGTTATGAGGACATAAACAAGTTTTGGTAAACTTAACAAAGCTTGGAAGATAGAAACCTTTCCCACATCACCTTCTGAACTAAGACATCACTGCAGGCCTCAGAACCTGCACTTCAAGAAGTTCAAGCTGGGCAGAGGAGACTGGTTCTAGGTCTGCTTCATGCCTTCCTGTAAATCCAGGGAAGTCCAGAAGTCTGACTTCCATTGTTAGTAAGCTAACAATGATAGCATATACTTGTATCTGTGTCTCTAAGAGGTATCTATATGGTTGCTAGTCATTGAGCACAGGTAAAACACAGAAAGAACACAGGACTTGAAAAGGAGAGAAGACTTTGAGGAATGGTACATCTAGCCAGATTCCCAGCCAGAGAAAGTAAATGTATCTGATATCCTGAAAACATGAAATAACCCGCCACAATTGAATCCAAAGCGCTTCCCACAAAATAAATTTCAGATTACAATTAAATTACAACAGATTCAATAAAAAATTCTAAGAAATAATTATTATAGATATAGAAATGAAAATCTAGGAGAAATGTATATGTATTATAAAGAAAGCCAATGAGATACAGACATCTAGCTCACAATAGCAAAGAAATAACTAATGAAATAAAAAAGAAAATACAAGAGATGGATTTTCATAAATGAAGTCATAATTTTTTTCTAAGCAGAGATTCTTCACATAAAAATAAGAGTAAAATAAATGAAAAATTCTCTGCAAGTTCTAATAATGAGGCTCAAACTTTCAAAGGAATGAAAACTGCCAACAATGACTAGAAAATATGTACCTTGATATAATAACTGAAATTATAAAATACATACAAGAAGCAATAGGCAATACATTCCTACACTTTGAAATTACATATGTATGTAAAGACACCACCAATATCAAAGAAGCATATACAAAGATGCAAAAAAATGAGATAAAGAAATCAAATTGAAAAATGTTTGCACTGGGGTTGGTGAGGTGGCGCTAGAGGTAAGGTGTCTGCCTTGCAAGTACTAGCCAAAGAAGGACCGCAGTTCAATCCCCTGGTGTTCCTTATGGTCCCCCCCAAGCCAGGGGCAATTTCTGAGAGCTTAGCCAGAAGTAACCCCTGAGCATCAAACGGGTGTGGCCCAAAAATCAAACAAATAAAAAAGAAAAAAAATGTTTTCACAGTGAAACAAACCAATTTAAAAACAAAAGCAAACCACTAAATGGGAGATATTTAAATATCATTCATCCAACAGTAGGTCATATCCATATACATTACATTATGTTTTATATATGCTATAAATATATATATTTATATATAATCAGATAACTCAGCAACCAGAGAAAGAAAACCATCTTATTTTTTAAATGGGCAAAACACATAAAATTATCCATCCCATAAAATGAATTGAGTAAAAAGAATATGTTTTTTAAGATAAAAATTCTTTTTGAGTGTCAAAGAAATTTTAGGGAAGATTAGAAATAAAAGTAGCATTTTTTAATATTTTTAAGTAATCATAAATTTTTTTTATTTCCTTGTAGCTTAAACTGAATAGATCATAGGATTTGCAGCTTTTTTGTATTACTTTCCCATCTCAGTGATAGGAATGCTTTTACCTTTGCTTATTTAAAAAAAATCTACATTCAGAGACCATATATTCTCAGAAACAGTATAATTTTGCTTCTTTTTCTTTTTGACTCAATTGCAATATAAAACTCATAATATGTTCTTCACTGTATAGCCTTTAAGTGATGCAGAAAACTCTAATATTTTATATATATAAAACTTGCCTCTTTTATATAACATAATTATATATAAAACATGAATATTGAGGTTATTATTTGTTCCTCTAAAGAACTGAGTTATTCACAAACTTTACAAGGAGAAGGCACTTGACAGAATATTAGATAGGCCAGCATGGCATCTAATCACAGGAACTATTAATATTTTCTTTAGAACGGATTTGCCTTTGTAAGAGTGTGGAATACAACAGTGGCACTAGCTTTGAAAAGCACAGAGAAGCTAGCATGAAATAGCAAAAATCAATAGTAATAATTTATTCATAAGGAAAACAGTATAGTTATTTGAGTCTGACACTTTCTATACGCAAATTTCCTGTCCCACTGAGAACTGGCAGATAAATTGCATAGAAACTTGAGTCAGCAAATTGCTTTTCTATGAAAAGTCTTCAAAAATCTGAAAGGTACTCTGTTGATCATTTAAAAATGTGTTGTAGATAAAATGTCATTATGAGTAAGTTATACATTCATTTTTATATATTTTTGTAATCATACTTTACAAAAATATTCCACTGAATACATATTTTCATAAATATTTTTCTTGTTTTCAGGAAAGTTCATTGCACACAAGGTGTTTTTAGCTTATTTTTAAACATTAATTTATGCCCAACAATATTCTTTTAGAATATTCTTGAAAACAAAGTCATAGATTGTTATGTTTCTAGTGGACATGTGACTTGGGATATCAAGGAGCTCAAACAGAAGAGACAGAAACTATCAGGTTCAGAAAGCAGCTTTTTAATCAAAGAGTGAATTCCTTATATATCTTTACAGAACAAAGAGAGACATTCAGGTCCAACCTATCTCAATTCTCAATGAACACTGGCAATCTTTAGTTCCTGTTATTAGAACCCAAGCCACAGTCTCCCAGGGCTCATGTTTAGCTAGGGGCCAGATTACTGGTCATCTGGCATCCTATTCAGGGTCAATGGTTTGCCTCAGATTGCCTAAGAGCTTGAAGGTTTGCCCTCAGATTGTTTTCACATTCCTCCCTTCTTTCTGGTTCAGAGGCCACTTCCAGCACATCTTCCAATAATAGTTAAAATAAAACTGCAGACATATTTGAAATAGTGGTAGTAAGAAAGTAAATAAAAGGAAGAACACTTGCAAGGAAAATTTGAGAATTCTTATAATTTGAAATGACAATTATGTGTGTATGTGTGTGTGTGTGTGAGAGAGAGAGAGAGAGAGAGAGAGAGAGAGAGAGAGAAACAGAGACAGAGACACAGAGATAGAGAGACAGAGAGACAGAGAGAGTGTACTGTTCTGGGTGAACCTCAAGTAGTAGAATCTTCAAGTTCCTATCTGAGTGGAATCTAAATCCCTGGTCTGATATAATCTGCAGACACATATTCAAAACCTAAAAGCCCTTACAGCATTAACTAACTTTGGGTATCATAAAAGGAGATCATTCCTACATAGTATCTAGATTACATCTTCTTAGTTTCAGAAAGCCTGACTGAAAGCTGATAGGAAGGATAAGCATCCATATACATAAATAGGCATAAGGGCTTTGAGCTGATTTTAAAGGCAACCAGCTTTATTATATTTACTCAAAAGTTCTTGGCTTTCTTCAATGATAATTTTTACTAAGCTCTATGGATCATATATGATGTTTTATGAGATGGTATGATATTTTTATTACTTGAATAGATATTTATATACATAAACTTTCATTTCATATATTCATTTAGTTGTCAGAAATTTGGTCTATATATGCAGAGAAATGCTGATGAATTCATTCTACTCATCTATTGCTCAAGAAAAATGATGATGGATCATAAACATAGATATTCAAACAAATAGCCATGAGAATGCATTTATTTAGGATGGATCTATAAATATTTAATCTTAGCTTCAAATAAAACTGACAGCAGAAGGAAGTCAAATTAATCATCCCTTTACATCATATTTATCATTGGTCTATCGTATTGCCATCAAGTAAAAAAAATTATCAATGAAATTATTTATATTTATCTAGGAACCGTTCTGTGCTATACATAAACGCTATAAATGAATCTGTGCTTTATATTCTCAGTATCAGATTATGAGGCAGATGTTTTTCCTCATCCTTATGTTGCAGATGAAATAATTGAAGCATAAAGTACAATAATTTTTTCAAAATGACATTGTTGGTAAGTAGCAGAGCTAATATTATCTCTATAATATTTGGATCTAAAATGTATTCCAGGGCTGGGAGAGAGTATAGTCTTGCATTCACAAAACCACATAGGTCCCCAGCATCTTCGGGTGAAGCCTTGGGTGCTGCTGAGCACCAACAAATATGTGCTGAAGGTCTCCACCATCACTATCGTGGCCTAATGACAGGCCTATTTGAGGATCTCTATTTGTGGCACCATTGAGTCTCCTGAGTATTGCTTGGGAGTGTCTCCATTAAATAAAATTAATTAGTATCAAACATTGTGTTAGGGATTTAGGTAATTGGTAGATCAGTTGTGAAACCCTGGTTTTGATTCTTAGTTACAAAAAGAAAGTAAAAATCATAAAATTAAATATATCTAATGTCAATTGACAACTGGTATGCACAAAAATTAATATTGAGAGGATGGATAATCCATTGACTGAAATACTGTGTACCTATACAAAATATTATGATCCTCACCTAACCCTAAATACAAAAGTGGACTGCATTCTTGGAAAAAATGAGGAATGCAGTTACCAAAATATAAATCTTGGTGACAAATATTCTAATATATATAATTAATATATGTAATATGAAACAATAAATTAATAATTATTATAATTATTAAATGTGCTAAAATAACTTCAGTTTTCAAAAATAATACTAATTTGAAATTCACAGTATATGTTTATTAAAGTATTTCAAAATTTGAAAATAATTTTCAATGACATTTGTTCTAAATCTCAAAAAAAGGTATATTTGTATATATATCTGAGAAATAACATTATTTTATCCAGAAATTATTATTATTTCTGGCTGGATACATAACACAGAGGGCAGGGCATTTGCCTCACATGTGGCTTCTTGAGTTTGGTCCCTGCCATTCATATGGTCCTCTGAGCTTACCAGGAGTGATTTCTGAGCACAGAGTTAAGAGTAAATCCCAAGCCCCACCATGTATAGCCTCAAAACTAAGACAAAACAAAAAAAAAGAAATTATTATATTAAAAGTTAAGATAAAAATATTTTTATTGATTTTATTATTTATAAAAATAATTTCTAGAATTAGAGTACATCAACATTTTAATATGACTTTGATCCAAGAAAACAAATAATGATAATAAATAAACTATATTATTTTTTAAGAGAATGAATCACAATATCAATTAATATATGCAAAATAAATGAATTTAAGTTTGAATTTAAAATGTCAGAAAGTAATCAGTTATTTTAGATAAATATTTTAAGACTTCCTTTTCATAATCACATAAAAGTGATTCTGAAATTTTGCTATGATAAATAATTTAAATAAGCAGATAAAACCAGCAGAAATAAATAGTGGAACAGAAAAGATGATTAAATGTTTAGAGTAGATACTCTTTAATTTACATAAGCAGATAAAACCAGCAGACATAAATAGTGGAACAGAACAGATGACTAAATGTTTAAAGTAGATACTCTCAATTGATATAGAAAATTACCTTCTCAAAAAATGCACCAAATTTAGTATTAAAGAGTACAAATATCTATTTACAGTCCGTGTATAGAATGTCTATTTAGTAGCATAGGACACTGCTATACAAAAGTCAATGTTCTAACGATGACCACACTGAGAGTGGACATGCAAAATGAAGAAATCCAGGTAGACTGGTCAAAAGAGACAGTATAACAGTCAAATAAGATCTTGCAAATCACCTATGAAGGTTCAAAACACCCCATATGGTTTTCAATATGGCCAAAAATGATCCTTGAGTGAGCAGATGTATCAAAAAAAAAAAAAAAAGTAAAACCAAACACACATACACTAAAAGAAAATTTTCATATTAATTTTCAGTAGCATGACACGTCTTGCAAATGATCAACCAAAAATTGAAGTTTGAGGTATCAGGTATTGTTACTTTAACCAAGAAATTAGCATTCATAATTAATTACACATAGTTGAAACAGCATTTCATAAAATCTTTTTCTTTGATTCTTTTGTTCCTTCTGATCTCTTTCTTGTTTGCTAGTATTGCCCTTGTGTTTCTATCTTTCCTTTTGAATTCCCCTTATTATTTTCTTTCTTTTTTTTTTTAGTACTATCTTTATTTAAGCACCATGATTACAAACGTGTTTGTAGTTGGGTATCAGTTATAGGAAAGAACACCACCCCACTTCACCACTGCAAACTTCACATCACCAATGGCCCCATCTCCCACCTCCCCCTGCTTGTGTTCAAGACATGAATTCTATTTCTCTCACTACCACTGTCATGATAGTTGTTAGTGTCGTTATTTCTCTAACTACACTCACCATTCTGTGTGGTAAGCTTTATATCGTGAGTTGGTCCTTCTAGTCCTCATCTCTATTATCTCTGGGTATTATTACAATAATGTCTTTTATTTTTTTTAAATCCCATAGATAAGTGGGTCTCAATCTCTCTTCCTCTCACTTATTTCACTCAGCATGATAGTTTCCATGTCTATCCATGTATAGGAAAATTTTATGGTTTTATTTTTTAATTAGAAACATTTCAGTGAATTCTGCATACTTGTGAACCTAATACCACTAGTATTTATATATTAGATTATTTATATAAATAAGTATTTACATTAGAAAAGAAAATCTGTGAAAATATAAGTATATATTACAGAATCCCTCACTACAGTTACTGCAGTAAGTCACAAGTCTGCCTTCTGCTCAGCTATTGCAAGGATGCAAAGGCTTGAAGCTTGCCAGGGCTGCGTGCTGCAAGACATGTAGGGGTCCATGGGTCTGGCTGCTGGGTGGAATCAAGAGCCCAACCAGGGATACTAAGATGTAGCAACAACCCAATTGGGTGGAGAGAGAGAGACAGAGACAGAGAGACAGAGATAGAGAGAGACAGAGAGAGGGGGAGGGAAGAAGGGTGGGGAAATAAGGGAGGGAGGGAGAGAAAAAGGAGATAGATGCAAAGCAGGCAGCATCTCACCAATGCTTTATCTCCAGCCCCCTGCAAACCAGTAGGTGCTTCTCTGGCCATTATTCTGGCCCCCTCCCAACAGTCCAAGCTTTCTTTGTTGTACCTGGCATGATGGGGTGTGCACAAGGAAATGTCCAGGGGTATATCCAGGTTCTACTGTCATTACAGTAGTGGTATCCAAGGGAGGAGTCCAAGTCCAACTGCCATTATATCAACATAATAAATAAGGTTTTACATTTTTTTAATTTCTTTGCTTTCTTCAAGATCTTGGATAAATGAACGGCAATCACAACTAGGAGTTGTTAAAAGCAATCTATTTACTTTTATTAATTTATATGTTTATTTATTGTAGGAGGGTCATATTCATGGTACATAGGGTTTATTTTTGTGCTTAGGTTTCACAAACCACAGAGCCAGAAGGATTACATGGGGTGCAGGGGAATCAAACTCAGGTTGGCCACATGCAAAACAAGTTCCCTGCCTATTCTGCTAAATCACTGGCACACCTTTATAAAGACTTTGTTTTAATTCTATAATTAATGTACAAAATTTATCCATTTTGCTTTGTCAATGCTTCTATTGAAGATTTCTAAAAAATTCTTGTTTCTATATTTTCCAATTTCAGAATTCAGTGGTAAATAAAAATTCATTTTGGCCCAGAGAAATACATAAAATATTAAAAAAGTGCTAACACTTAAATTAAATTTGAGTACCAAATTTTCACATTTCTATTACTATCATATTTGCATTGAGTCAATTTGGGAAACTTATGTTAAGGAGTAAATTTTTATTTTCCTTACAAATTCATTTGTGTACTGAAGTTATCAAACTCACCTGGATCAAAGTCCTATAAAGATGTTATGAAAGTCAACTGAGGACTTAACTATAGGACTTATTAATGATGAATGATAGCTCTTTAGGAAGAGCAAGAGACCCCAAAGTGCTCTATTTCTCTCTTGCTCTCTCTTTTGCTCTTGCTATCTCTCTCTCTTCTCTCTCCTATGCACTAAAAATGAAGCTTTCTACTTGTTTGATATATGCAAGCACTGAATATATTAATGTAAACTAGAGTAATAGTGTAATAAAGTAGTGAAGAACTTGACTAATTTATGCTTTATTTTGATTTATCAAACCAGAAAGTTGTGAAGAATTAGTTGGATTATTTAGCAGAAGGAGTTGTTTATAAACTCAGTGTAGGGATTAAACCCAGGGCCTGATACTACCTCTGGGCCCTAGCAGGAGATTTGTTGTTGTTGTTGTTTTTGGGTTACATCTGGCAGGGCTCAGGGGTTACTCCTGGCTCGATGCTCAGAAATCACTCCTGGCAGGCTCAGGGAACCATATGGGATGCCAGGATTTGAACCACTGTCCTTTTGCATGCAAGGCAAATGCCTTACCTCCATGCTATCTCTTCGGCCCCAGAAGAAAAATTTTAAAGCATATTTTGAAAGTATAAGTTACAGTGAAAGCACAGAAATTAAATTATGAAGAAAATACAAAGTCCCTTGCCTATCCAAATTACAAAAGCATTCAATTTTTTCAGGGGATTGGTAATGTCTAAAAGTTGGACTGGTAACCTAGAGGCCACTCTCAGCCATTCTCGGTAAAGGAAACTACAAATTATATTAGTACCCAAAGAGGATACTCAGGTTTCCTATGTTGAGTAACACCCAGGACACCCAGAAGTGCTCAGACACAACTGGTGCTGCATTTGATAACGTTCAGAGACCTCCAGTTATATACTTTGCAATGTTGGGTTGAAAATATGATAGTAGGGTGAAACTGGGGTTCCACTAACATTGGTCTTGGGAAAGCCAGAGTACTTTAATGAGATGACTGATTAGCAATGTGCTATAGACATCATTGCTAATACCCCAAAATGATATCAGCCACTTTAGCAGAAAATAAATGTCTTTATTTTTGCCAGTTGAGATGAAAGATGCAGAATAAATTGACCATAGAGAAAGATTGTAAATGAAACTTTAAATTATCTTTGAAAACATTTACAGATAAATCAGGACTGTCTATTATGCTTCATGCCATAGGGCAAGACTTGTTTCAGGAAGAGGACCCAAATAAGTGAGATCAACCATTAGTGCCAAAAGAATGAATTTGGCTGGATAAGACCTAGAAGTAACCTAGAAATCACCAGCGTATCTTTGGTGATGGAATGTTCAAATTGTTATTTTTGAACATAAGATATCTAATAGAAAATTGTATTACTGTTAAGTTTTAGATTCGCCTAACATGATCCCTTCTTTCATATATTCTTTTCTTTAGATTTGGAATGTCTACCTTTTATCTAATCCTATTGAATAGCACAAAATGATGTGGTTTTATTAATTTAGGGAGAAAGTTTCCTTGAAAATAAATCATACTTCAAGCCTCATCTTTAACTGATTTTGATTATCCTTAATAGAAATTTTGGAATATAGAATTAATAGTGGGACAAATTAAATCATTGGAAATTGTTGGAATAGGACAGATATTTGTTGCATTGTGAGGACATGAATTATAGGTGCATAAGTGTTGGGATAGCATGGTTTGAGTGTATGTGATCTCCTAAATATTATTTAGAAGCCCTGGGCATTGTAACAGTATTTAGAGATGGAACCAGTGAAACAATGAAAGATGAAGTTGAATATGATCACAAGAATTGACCTCTCCTATGAAAATAGCACTATACAGAATAGAAAAGCCGAATTAATACTCTTTCTCTCTTTTTCTTCACAGCCCCATTATGTGAAGATATCTCAAAAAGGTAGACATCTGCTATAGTCAGTATGCAGTATCTCATTATGGACCAAGATGAGAACACTTATATTTGAATTACAATCTTAGAGAGTAAAAATTTGCTATTTAGAGAAAAAATAAGGCTTAGTTACCCAGTTTTGAAAACTCTTAAGTGTTTATAAAGATATTCTGACTCAGTTTTCAAATTTATATGTTTATATGTGGAGTGATTTTTAGATGCTTAATTTACTTTATTTTGTCTTTACTAATTATTATTATTATTATTATTATTATTATTATTATTATTATTATTATTTGACTTTTGGGTCACACCCAGCAGCACTCAGGACTTACTCCTGGCTCTATGCTCAGAAATTGCTCCTGGTAGGCTCAGGGGACCATACGGGATGCCGGGATTTGAACCACCATCCTTCTGCATGCAAGGCAAACACCTTACCTCCATGATATCTCTCCAGCCCCTTTATTATTATTTTTAATAATAATTTTTGTGATAAAAGTGAATTATAAGTCTTTCACAGTAATATTTAAGGTACATGGTAACAAAAATTAAGGCTATTCCCACCACCAGTGTTGTCCTCCCTCCACCCGTTCCCAGCATGCATCCCGTACCTCCCGCCTTTGCCCCTCGAACTGTTGTATAAGAGATCTCCTTTGTGTATATCTTGTTATAGATTGGGTATGGATTCTTGTGTCATTGAGTTTGGGTTTGGTGCATAAGTCTGATCATTTTTTATTTCACTCAATCTTCATACAACTGGTTGTTCCTGGTATCATCCATTTTTTCTCCCAAGTTATGAGGGAGACAAGATGATTCAAGTTCTGTGATTCTGTTGGGAAACAAAAAGAGAAAGGAAAAAAAAAACGCTGAGGGAAATCTGTCTAGAGACTATAAATATCAGTTCAAAAGAAGAAAAGGAAAAAAGAAAAGAAAGAAGGAAAACAAAGAAACCAAAAAGCCATGACAAAAAGAATTCATCACCAAAAACACAACCACAAGAAAAGAAAAGAAAAAAAAAACCGAAGGTCTGGTGTGGCAAGACTTTGTCTTTGGTATTTTGTGTGTGTGTGTGTGTGTGTGTGTGTGTGTGTTTGTTTGTAGGCACAGTAAGTATCCGGGAAGTTAGAGGGAATTCCCTCCTAGGTACACTTTCTCCACCCTTGAAGCATACTATCATGGGAGCAGCTACGGGCTCCTTACACGCTCATTCTCAAACTCTAAGGTCTTTTTATGTTGCCAGGAAACTTTCTGCTCAGTTGTGAACAGAGCATAGAGGATGCTCATAGCACCTCATATAGAATAATGAAAAAAGAAAAGGAACAGAAAAGAGAGAAAGAAAAAGACATAGAGTCATGTTCTTTTATTGGAAAATTAAATGACTATTTTGGGATATGATGTCCCTCCCAAGTGTACTGTTATGTGAGAGTATTTGGAAAATTTGAGCTGCACCAAAAGGTTTCATTAAAAAAGAAGAGAGGTGCCTAAACTATATAGCACATCAGGTAGGGCATTTGCCTTGCATGAAGCCAACCTAAGTTTGTTCCAAGACATCCCATAAAAAATAATGAAGAGAATAGTAAGGAAGTGAGACTGAACTATTAGGCAATGAGTAAGGGTTTTATTCCTACATTGATTTAAAACAAAAACAGTTCTGAGCAACTTACTTTGATTTTCTGTAAACGCTATAATGGTTCATAATGAGAACATATAGCAGAGTAATAGATAAATGAGGAAAATTTTTATTCAATCAGCAATTGAGTTAGGCCTCATGATATATCTATTTGAATTGCATAGACAATTTGTCAAATTCAGCTTATGCTATGAGCAAACATGTTGTTGTTAATAAATATGATAAAATAAACATTTTAAATATTGTATATTCTTGGGGGAAAAGTGTTGGTCTACAGGGCATCCTCTGGGTCTGTGATCAGGAAACATTTCTGGAACTACTTGTGAGAAATTAGGTGAGAGTAGGAATTAAACTGGTTTGTATTGGTTGCATGCAAAACAGCGCTTTTAATTTCTCTTCAATCTCTCCAGTTAATAGTTTTTGCTTTTTGTATAAATGTGTAACTGTATCTATTTGTATAAATAAATTTACTTAATTGGATAAAAGAAATCAAGAAACATTCATATTAGAAAGTATTTCTGCATATTCTTATAAGGTTCAAAATTCACCAATGCTATTTTTACAGATTTTGTGTGTACTAAAATTATAACTTATTTCTTACTCAATAAGAAAATCAATTTTAAGGCAAATGTTACAATAAATATTTAATTCAGTTGCAATTAAGAATCACTATTTGCAAAGCATCTCTTATTAATTAACACAAACCAGAATGTCTAAAAATAGAAAAGCTTGACCTTCTACTCTAACCATTCACTTGGCTCTGCATTAGATTCAAAAGCATTAGTGCTTGTTCCAATCTGGTCAGGTCTCCTTCTGTAAACTCTTCTCTTATTGAGATTTTACTTTTCAAGGGGCATATCACAGATTTAACACATTCACTGCTAGCTGATTCTATGGAAGATTAATAGACAAAATCCATTCCAAGAAAATACTGGTTAAAAGTTGCCTTCTATGGGGCTGGAGAGATAGCATGGAGGTAAGGCATTTGCCTTTCATGCAGGAGGTCGGTGGTTCGAATTCCGGCATCCCATATGGTCCCCTGTGCCTGCCAGGGGACATTTCTGAGCATAGAGCCAGCAGTAACCTCTGGGTGTTGCTGGGTGTGACCCAAAAACCAAAAAAAGAACAAAGTTGCCTTCTAATTATAACTCCACATTTCATCTGAGGTTGCTAGTACAAATATCAACATTGTATGTTTACCTGTACACTTCTGTTCTTCTCTTAAGAATTATAACTCAGAGAAATAGTTGTGTTTTAATTTAGTTTTTTCCATCTTTTCTCTATGAATATTTTATTGTAACATCCAGAATATATGAAGAAGTCACAAAGCATATTGTAAAAACTTTATTAAACCATTTAACTCAGAGTTGTGGTTTTAAACCTCTGGTCCATGGATTGTTTTAATCTGTAGTTGTCAAAGTTTAAAAACTTTGGTCTTCCCACTTGTTTATAAATACTAATTTGTGGATCAATATGTAGGAAAAGTGTTGTCTGTAGGTATGAAAACATAAATAATGTAGGGGATAAAAATGTTGAAAATATTGAACTAACATACATGCTCACTAGATAAATTACAAGGTGATTATTTGACCTTACAACCTATGTTAAGCATCATTTAAAATAAATCCAAGGCAGAGGGAGGTTAGGAAAAGAAAAAAGAAATCTAAGGCATCAAGGTGCAATTTATAATCTGCTGGCTTCAAAGTTCACTGTAAAGTCATTTATTTCTTTAGAATTTAAGCCACTTGAATTGCTTCCAATTTTTTAATTTATATTTATTTTTTATTACTCTAAGTCATTTTATGCTCCCAATCCAAAAACTAAAAAGATATGTAAGCTGATTTTATAATAGTTACATGCTCCGTTCTTGGTATCACAGTATTATGCTCTGCTATCTTCTCTTTTTTGATGTCCTTTGATATTAAAAGTATGTATTCTGAAGACTCTTGACTAATTTTTAGTATAAATATAAATAAAATGTTCATCAATATAAAATGCATTTTTCAAATATAATAGCACTAGTCATTATTGTAGATGTGTGACTCAATGAACCAAAACTAAGAGTATAAGAAATTAGTTAAAGGTAGCCTCTATTTTTAAATTGGATGAGGATTTTCAGTATATTTCCAACAACTACCTTGACTTGAAATTTACCATTAAGAACTGACATATTTCTTTCTCATTGCATTTGTACATGATTTATTAAAGCTCTGTTATGAATCTCATCTGTCTTCAGTATTCTTTACTGGGGTTCAAAGGAAATTTGGTTCACTATTGATATTGCTCAGGGGCTATTATTTTTGCTTTGTGTAGAGGATTACTCTTGGTGGTGCTCAGAGAAACCATGTGTTGCAGGGATGATACTTGTATAAAAAACATTAGACTCTGATTTATCTCTGCAATTTTAGATTTTAGAGGAGATACCTGCTACCAATATGCTTTGAGCCACACATGTATAAACATTGTTTTATCAACCAATGCTGGGAATATGACAAATAACTGTGAGAATCATTGAAATAACAAGAACAAAAGATTGAGAAGGTGTAAAATTAATCTCTGGGTCTTGAGAAATAGTTCCAAGCAGTGGAGAATATTGCTTGTCATATGAGAAATCATGAGTTTGACTTCAGTTCCCCATAGCTTTCTGTAGTTGTATTGGGTATGATTATTTTACTTCCAGTACCATTGGACTGAACAGTGAATGATTAGACCTTATCAGATTTTAAAAGAATCCTGAAAATCACCATTCTGAACATGCCATATGCTGAGATAATAACTCCTATCTCCTCCTACTTTCATAAATGAGGACTGATCCTTTAAAATATTAGTTTCAAAAGTTTGATTCTGATTAATTATGATTCCTATTTACCTCATGGGCATATATAGCATGATTTCTATTGCTTTTGACTCTTACTCTCAAGCAGCTCTGACTATAAACTGTCAAAGATAGTTTATCATATTGATATTTTTATAACTAGAAATGTTGAATTCAGAAGATGCAAAACCACCAAATCTATCTAAGCTTTATGGATATTCAGAAAATATTTATCTTTAAACTGTCTCATAGGTTTTTATCTAATCTATATTAGTTCTTTTAACATGTTGGCCACAACATTTACTTAATCTTAATCCTCCTTTATTGTCCTTCTAGCTATAGTATTATGCCAAAATCATGTACTAGAAATGTATATCTTTATTTTAGTATCCCAGCCCAGACAAATATATATCAAGTGTATGATGGAATCTGCAACTCCAGCTATTTTAGAATTGCAAAATTATTTTTATTGAAGAGCAATCTGTTTGGAGTGGGTAAAAGATGAGTTAAAACTAACTTATTACTTTATGCCCTGTTTTGAGTCTTTATAAAAGATGCCCCACATTGGGGGTGAGTTCGCAGGTACACACAGCTTTACTCCAGGCTTACTTCTGGTTCAGGCTAACATAAATTATGTAAAAGTCAATCAAATGCAAAGCAAGAACCTTACCCCCTGGATTAATTCTCCATTCAGTTTATAAACTGAATGACAGTTTATTCAGTCATAACTGCATATGTGAATTTATTTGAACTTTTATTTATGTAAATTTGCTAGAAAATTAAAGGGAGATTGAGAAAATGGAGAGAAGTACTTAGCAAAATTCATGAAATGCATTTTTTAAAGGAGAAATGAGGTTACCAATGTAATTAAATCCTATAAATTCACTACTGGGAACTTATTGAAGTTCAGTTACTAAGATTTCACAAACAAAGGGAATTTTTTCCTTTTCTTTCAGAATTTGGTGAAATAGTCAATTGTTTTATCAGTCTTGAAAATTTCAGGTAGGAATTTAAGGAAATTAGGATAATAATTTTAGGGACTACTTTGAGCTCTGAAAATTGTGCTGGCATTGGTTCATGTCTTTTAAAAATTGTTTGGGTGGTTAGTATATAATTAATACTGAGATTTGATAGCTTTTATAATTCAACATTTGTAAAATTACTCTCAGCTATTAACCAAAAACAAAGGCTTTCCCCCATTTTCCTCTTTCCATTAAATCTCTCCCTTTATGTGTAGAAGCCCACCTGGATGACTTTACCAAGCCTACTTGGTTGAAATTGTTCTGGGAGAATAAAGCAGAGAAACCCTTTTCCTTGAGGAAAGTGAACTGATACAGAAAACTAGTGCTAAGGTTAGAATTTTCTTTCCTTTCCTGAAAACAAAACAAAACACAAAAACAAAAGTATCCACATAATTCCTCTCAGCAACCTGAGTTCATGACTGCAAGGTAAATGAATAATTGGTTGGCAAGGATCATCTCCTCTCTGTGCAGGACAAATGGTCTTCTAGTTTAGCTTGATGGAGGCCCTCAGGGGCTGGTGGAATTTGAGTGTCTCTATAGCTTGTACTACTAGCAGTTAATTTTACCAGTCCAGATCCAACCCATGCATTTCCCCAAAGTACTGTTGACAAGCGTTTGTAGAACAAAGGTAGGCAGATGCACTCTTTTCTCCAGTCTATGTCCTTGTTCCCTAATTTACCAAGACATTGACAACAATCATATGATTCTCATCTCTCAAGAGAATTCTGAATATTTTTGTGTTTTTTTCTCCCTTCCTTTCTTTGTTTCACTGTTCACCTAAAATTTTGTTTTGAAGAATAAACAATAAATCTAGCACCTGGGTAGAATTCTCCTATCCCCAAGATATGAGAGTCAAAAAGGAGAACAATTAAATCCTCTCAATGGAGGGTATATTTAGTCTTCTCCCACTGTGTGGCTTTATACCCTATTTTACTTCACTGCTGCAGATCCCAATTCTTCAGAATTTCTGAAGGTTGCTAACATTGCATAATGCAGTATTTTTACATTATTCTTGGCATCATTATATACAAAATCAGAGCTCTATAGGCTTCATATCACAACATATTAATTTATCCATGACCTAGTTTACAGTAAGATAGTCTTAGCATGTCAGTATTTGTGTCTTTAATGAATGAGGACATTGACATCAGATTTCATAAATGTTGGGGGAAGAATGAATTTCATTTTTATAATGACCGAAAAGATACCAAAGTTGGTGAAGAAAGCAAAAATACAAGCAAAAGAATTTTACAAATAGATTATGTGTGTTTACCTTAAAGTAAATTCCACTGATTCTATAAATACAAATTCTTTCTAGACCATAAAACTTAATTAAGCAGAATAGTAATAATTTTGAGGAAACTCTCTTAAGTTCTGTACTCAACTGCCTATTTTTTAGTGAAAATGAAGAATGCTGTTACACTGTTGTCACTTTTGTCTTCTTACTCCTGACAAATACATAAAACATAGAAAACACTGGTATAATTTATATGTATTTCTATAAGAGTTATTTATTTATAGTTAAACTTTCAGCTGACTTTTCAATGCCATACTAAACACATGCAATTGATGATTTAAATGGAATTAAAATTATACTTACAGATGCATACAAACTAGAAAACAAAATAAGAAGTTATTATATAAAATATCTAGTTAATTACATTATTCATTTAGATAATTTTTAAAAGATCACTCTAGAAGTCAATTTCTAATATTATTACAAAGTAATTTATTTCACAGTCTAGATCAAAAAATAACTCAAGTTAAAGGAAAATTGACTGAATATGATCATTTTTTATTGTTTAGGAAAGACAGATTCAGTACCCAAAATAAATTTATTAACCAATTTAAAATAAAAATCAATTTCTTGGTTTATGCTGTCACTATTATTGAAGTCCAAAGTCATATAAAAGAATGACTTGCCTATTTTCATTATTTTGTAATATATAAAAATAAGTCTCTTGTGAGCAAGCATAATATTCATTAAAACTGGGAATTATAAGTACTAAAATATCATCTTTTACTACTGTAATGGGCTTTTACTCTAATGAAGTTCTGATAAGCTTGAGAGAAATATTTGGCAAACATGTTGAGCATCTGAGTTACATATGTCCTTGAATTTAGAACAAAATGTTCACAACCAAAACTCCCAATAGTCATGATATTAAGTTTTTTTATTGTACAATTTAAGTTGGTAGTTCCAGGTCCTTATATATGTCCTATGTATATCACCACCTGTCCTCTTCATTATCTTTCTTCTCTGTACTTTCCAGTGTACAGAGACATTTATCCAGTTCCACATAATATGAGATATCCTGTATCCTTCTAATATCCTTCTGGAATGAGGTATACAACATAAGCAGTCTGTGATTAGGTTTCCTAGGCATGTCTCTCTATTGTATGGGTCTATAGTTCCTTGTGTTTTTGAATTTCTTTTGTTGTCATGCTACATAGGTAGAACATATGTCTGTTAATATATGTTTTGTTGTTATGCTACATAGGTAGAATAGATGCTTGTTCAAGTATGGGGTCAAAGAAGTTGTCTGTATTGTGATTCATTTTTAAATTTTTATTGAGACTTGTGCCTTAATTAATCATGATTTCTCACAGACAATTGCAGCACCCCACACATCTCCAGTGTACCTCCTCCCTCTCTCAAGGAATCTAACTGCCCCTTCCACAGTTCTTAGCTTATGTGTGTCTCAGTTCTCCCTTTATTTTGCTTTTGGAACTTTGTTGTTCTCTGCTGTGTATCTTTAAATTCATCTCACAAAGGAGACAATTTTGTATCTATTCCTTTTCTTCTAACTGACTTTCGTCAGCTTAATACTTTCTAGTTCCATTCATGGGCTGCAAATTGAATTATTTGTTCTTTTTTGGAAATTGCCTAGTAGTTCAATGTGTATGCATATATGTGTACATAGGTATTTATATATAGATACATGTACATATACATGTACATATGCACATATGTATACAAACATATCTATGTATATGTATATTCATGTATGTATATGTGCATATACCAAAATTATGTTTATATACATATATATCAGAACTTCTTGATCTATCATCTATAGTTAGGCATTTGTGTTACTTTCATATCTTGGCTATTGTACATATGTATGCATTATTTTTCAAATTAATATTTTTGTGTCCTGAGCAATAGATGACAAGAAGTGATATTGCTTGGTCATATAGATTTTTATTCTTGTATTTTCAATAGATCTCCATATTCTTTCCATAAAATCTGAACCAGCTGGCATTCCAACAAATAGTTTGGCCACTTTATCACCACAAACACCAACAGTGGCCAGATCCAGACTTTTGGATACCTGTCATCATCAACAGGAGATGAAGACTCATTTTTGTTTTGATTTACATTTCCTTAATCAAGAGTGATGAGCATTTTTATATACACCTGTTGGTAATCTGTATGTCTTCTTTGTGGAAGAAATGCAGAAATCTGGTCCTTCCTTCACCTCATTCATAGATGAGGTAATCAGATTATTTTGTTACTGAATTTTGTGAGTAATTTATAGATCATTTTAATAAATATAATTTTTATTTTAATCATAGTAGCTTACATATCATTGACAATAATATTTTAGGTACATATTAACATAAAATCGGGGAATTCTTTTCCGTTCCCGTCCTACCTCCCATATCCTCCTCTCTCACCCCTGGTGCTGCCAGATAAGTGGCCCCTTCTATGCCTAGCTTAGTACTTACTACTTACTACTTACTTAGCTTACTACTTATCACTGTTTGGTTTTGGTACCTGCCTTATTTCCCACTCAAATTGGGAGGTGGAATTAGATAGTTCAAGTTATGTGGTTTTGTTTGAAGAAGAAAAAAGTAATAAACTGGAGAAAAAATCAAATATGCCAAAAAAGGGCTGAATCCTTCTGGAGGTTCACATCCTAGGTTGGAGAGATGAAGGGGAAAAAGAAGGTGAAACACTGCAACAGGACAAAAAGAGGTGTTAAATAAAATATCCAGTGAGCACTCCAACAATAAAGATAAGCACCACAAAAAAGCCATGGTCTTGAGATTAAGAAAAAAAAAACAACAAGCAAACATTGCAGAGCACATAAAGGAAGAAAAGAAAAGAAAAAATATATAAATGAAGACAACAACTTCAATATTTACACCAAAATAAAGAAATCAACAAAGACTAGATAAATAAGAAAAATTGTTTTGTGCTTTTTTCCTTTTTTTCCTCCTTTTTTTCTTCCCTCCTGCACAGGCACAGTAAATATTGGAATCATTCGAAAAGAAATTCCCTTGACCTAAGAGATACACGGTTTCTGCACCCTTGAAATATATTGTCATGTGATTAACTATAGACTCCTTTCAGGTTCATTTACTGTCCCCTTGGTGCTTTTGTGGTGTATGGAAGACTTCTGCTCCGTCCTGGGTGATAAAATCAGACTTCTGTATCTAGAGATCTTGATATCTGCACAGGTCATGGATTGGAACTTATGATGAAGTCTTTCTTTGTGGTTCTAGAAGTTCTGTTCCCTCAGTGTCATTTTAATCCATCTTCTGTGGTTGGTGGTCTTGGTTTTTGCGCTGATCCTAGGATGGGGTCCGGGATAGCGTCTTTCGTTATGTTTCCAGAAGACCCATTCCGTTGCAATTGTCTCAGACAGATCTCTGGAACTAGAGATCATGGTTGTTGTGCAGGTCGTAGCTCAAACCCTAGACTAGGGCTTTTTTTATTGGTCCCAGGAAAAATACAGGCCGGTCATGGTTCTATCAGCCAGTCATTTGTAAATCGCGCGATCTTGGCATTTGGACAGACCAAAGGGTGACAAGTCTTCTGATTTTGTCTTATTGTTAGCTGGTGAGGTAGGATAACCTGCTCTTAGGTCAAGTTGTTCCCAGTTTCCTCGTTGTCAGGATATTATATTAGAGATGGCAGTTGTTGGTGTCAGGGCAGTATTAAGGATATCCCGGATGGGGTCTGTTTCCTGTGGCTGTTGTGAAGAACTGTGTCATTTCTATGTCTGGGATCCAGGGCTCAAGGCTGAAGGGTTGGTGTCTAATTGCCTGGGGTTTAAGTTGGGACCACATGACATATTTTCAAGATGAGAGATGCCCCTGTATTGTAAACAAGTATGAGTTCTTATCTCTAATAGATAAGAGCTCGTTTTTATATGTAAGATTTCCCCCTTTTTTAGTGTGCCTTTGCAGGAAGAAATGATGCTACATTATATTGCCGGTGCATTTGAGGGTGGAAAGAGAAGAAAACTGAAATAGGTCACACCCCAAAAAAGATAAAAATAGAAAAAAAATATATGTGCTCACATATATATATAAAAAGAAAAAAGATTTTAAAAAAATGAAATAAAAAGTAATTAAAGGAAAAAAGTGATGCAAGAGACTACCTTACATTTGAGTAAAACCAGGTATAAAGGTAGTGTAATACAGGTCTTGTACTTATGATGGAAGTATAGGTTTCCCCATTATTTTGAGATTTTCTTGTGGTGTGTGGGTTCCCAGGCGCCTTTTCATCACACAACCTGACCCTCTTGAGAATGGCAAAAGATTTGCGGCAGGGAGGTCTTGGGAAGAGTTCTTGTATTGGGGATACTTTTAGAGCTAAGTCTGGTTTCAAGTAACAGTCCATGTTAGTAAGGATTGGTAAGGAGGACCAGGCAGCATGAGTCAGCAGGGGAGTTGGTTGCCTTTTCTTGCAAGGGACAAGGTGTGGGTTTGACTGGTTGTCCCTTTGCTTGGGTGCTGGGTGCTGGTTCATTGGGGTAGGAGGTCAATCTTGATGCCTAATGGATTAAGAACTGAGGGTGAAGTGTTTTAATAATGTGGTAAATCTGGATAGGATTGAGGGGTGAAGGGATAGTCGGGTTTCCAAAGAGGGGAAGGGGGAAAGTATTTGGACGGGGAAGGAGAGGAGAAAAGAGAAAATAAATTAAAAAGAAAAGGAGAAAAAAAGAAAGTAGTGAGAAGAGAGGAGAAAAGAGCAAGGCAATGCTAGTTTGTGTGAATGTGTTCGATGAGTAGGGCCTGTCGTATAAGTCTGTAGGTCACAGTTGCTGCTTCGGTGATTTGGCTAGTCACGTGTTTCAAAAGAAGGTATAACCTAGATAATAAGGGTATGTTAAAGAGCTTTATCAGGACATTTTCAGTGCAAGCTGGGTATGGTATCTCATGTGACTGAGTCCCGAGATGCCATCTTAATTTGTCCACCCTTTGTGTCCAAGAATGCCTGTGGACAGAAAAGCTGAGATGTTATTTTAAATATAGTAAGATTAAGGCATTAAAACAAATTGTTATGAAATGCTTCCATTGGAGTTGGTGATTTCCCATGGTATTCTTTACATGTAATCCTGTATAAGATCCCTAAGGGATTTTTATGGGCCTTTGTAGTAGAAGGCTGATTACATTCCTGATCTCTCTATGCTGCTGTTTCTGCTGTTGCTGGTTTCTTGGTTTCTTTGTGGTATAATGTGTAGTCAAGAGATTGTGTTGTTCCTCTTTCATGTGTTTTGGGCACTGCTCTCCGGTATATGTTGACTGTTACAGTGTTTCGAGTTTCTATCCTGTTAAACCCTTTTATTTAATTGTTGAGTATTAGTTGTATATAAGGTTATGTTCTAGGTGCTTCAGAATAGTGCTATCATTCTGTGTTTGTCTTTTATCTTCTGGCTTACTTCATTTAACATAATATGTTCTAGGTCCATCCACATTTCTGCAAAGTCTGTGATTGTATCATTTCTGACTGCCATGTAGTATTCCATTGTGTATAGATACCACATCTTTATGATCAATTCATCTGTTGTTGGACATCAAGGTTGGTTCCAAGACTTGGCTATTATACTGAGTGCTGCGATAAATAGTGGGGTGCACACATACTTTGGAATGAATGTCCTTCCAACTTGGGGGTAGATACCTAGGAGAGCAATTGCTGGGTCAAATGGCAGCTGAATTCTGAGTACATTGAGCACTCTACAGACTGTTCTCCATAGGTATTGGACTAGGGAGCATTCCCAACAGCAGTGGATGAGAGTGCCTTTCATATCGCATCCCCACCAACAGAGGTTGTTCCCATTATTTTTGATGTGAGCCATCCTCACTGGTGTAAGATGGTATCTCATAGTTGTCTTGATTTGGATCTTCTTAATGATGAGTAAAGGTGACCATGTTTTCATGTGTTTGTTGGCCATCTTTCGGTCTTCCTCAGAGAAGTGTCTATTCATTTTATCTCTCCATTTTTCTATGGCTTTATTTTTTTTTTGGGGGGGGGGCTCAGCTTTCTGAGTGCTTTGTATATTCTGGATATCAGCCCTTTATCTGACATGTTGAGTGCAAATATTTTTTCCATTCAGTTAACTGTCTTCTTGTGTTAAGTAGGGTTTCTTTTGCCACACAGAAGCTTTTTTAGTTTGGTGTAGTTCCATTTGTATATGTTTGATGCTAAAATTCTTGCCATTGGCATTCTATCATCAAAGACGTTTTTGATATATAGGTCTTCGAGTGTTCTACCTATTTTTTCCTCAATAAATTTTATATATTAGGTCTGATTTCAAGGTCTTTAATCCATTTTGAGTTGACTTTTGTATATGAGGTGAGGTATGGGTCAATTTTCAATTTTTTACAAATGGTGTTCCAGTTGTACTAGCACCATTTGTTGAAAAGACTTTCTTTGTCTCATTTCAAGTTCTTGACTCTTTTGTCAAATGTTAGTTGACTGTATATCTGGGAGCTTATGTCTGGAAATTCTGTTCTAACCCACTGGTCTGAGGCTCTGTCCTTGTATGAGTACCATGCTGCTTTGATCACTGTGGCTTTATAGTATAGCTTTAAGTTAGGTAAAGAGATGCCACCCAGCTTCCTTTTTTTAGTATGTGTTTGGTTATCCTGGGTCTTTTGTGGTTCCAGATAAATTTTATGATTGATTGTTCTGTCTTTAAATAATGATTTCTGAATTTGGATGGGGATTGAGTTAAATCTATATAGGAGTTTGGGTATGATAGTCATTTTGACTATGTTGATTCTCCCTACCCATGAGCATGGGATGTTCTCCATTTCCCTAGATCCTCTTCAATTTCTTTCTGAAGTGTTTTGAAGTTTTCCTGATATAAGTCCTTCACTTCCCTTGTAAGATTGATTTCTAGGTACTTGATGTTTTTTGATAATATTTTAAATGGAACTGTATTCTTAATCTCTCCTCTACTTTGTTATTTGTATAGAGAAATGCTACTGTCTTTTGTGTATTGACTTTGTAGCCAGCAACTGTATTGATTTATTGTTTCTAGGAGTTTTACTTTAGTAAAACTTTAGTATTTTCCATGTATATCATCATGTCATCTGCAAAAAGAGATAGTTTTAATTCCTCTTTCTCTTCTCTTTGAATTCTTTTGATTCCCTTATCTTGTTTTATTGCTGTTGCTAGAACTTCTAAGACTATGTTGAATAAGAGTGGAGAGAGTGGACATCCTTGCCTAGTTCCTGACCTTAGTGGAAATTCTTTCAGTTTTACACCATTAAGGATAATGTTGGCTTTGGGCTTTTTATAGATAGCTATAACTAACTTGAGAAAAGTTCCTTCCAGACCTATTTTGCTTAGTGTTTTCAACATGAATGGGTGTTGGATTTTGTCAAGTGCCTTCTCTGCATTGATTGATAATATCATGTGGTTTTTGTCTTTTTTTATTATTGATGTGGTGTCTGATGTTGATTGATTTGCATATGTTGAACAATCCTTGCATCCCTGGGGTGAAACCCACTGGTGTATAATCTTTTTGATGGAGTGCTGGATTCGGTTCGCTAAGATTTTGTTGAGTATTTTTGTGTCTTTGTTCAATAGTGAGATTGGTCTGTAGTTTTCTTTCTTCATGGTATCTTTGCCCTCTTTGGGAATCAGAGTGATATTAGCATCAGAAAAGGAATTGGGAAGGATTTCTGTCTTTTCCATGATTTAGAAGAGCCTGTGGTTCAGTGGAAGTAATTCTTGGAATGTTTGATACAATTCATCTGTAAAACCATCTGGGCCTGGACTTTTATTCTTGGGGAGTTTCTTAATTACTGTTTCAATTTCCTCCGACATGATTGGCCTGTTTACGCTTTCTAAATCCTCCTATTCTAGTCTTGGGAGCTGGTAGTTTTCCAAGAATCTATCACTTTCTTCTGGGTTCTCTAGCCTAACTGAGTATAGTTGTTCATAATATGTCCTTATGATGTGTTGGATTTCTTGGGGTTTTGTTGTAATTTCTCCCCTTTCATTTGTGATCCTGCTTATTTCTGTGTTTTCCTTTTATTTATTTATTTATTTATTTATTTATTTATTTATTTATTTTTTGGTGAGTCTTGCCAGTGGTTTGTCTATCTTTTTTATTCTTTCAAAAAACCAAGTCCTGGTTTCATTGATTTTCTGTATTGTTCCCTTAGTTTCTATATTTTTTATTTCTGCTCTGATTTTTATTATTTAGTGTCTTCTGGTTGTGTTTGGGTTTCTTTGTTGCTGTTGTTCCAGCTTCTTAAGATTATCCTTTAAACTGCTAATTTTGTCGTTTTTCCTCTTTCCTGACATAGGATTGTATTGCTATGAGTTTCCCCCTGATTACTGCTTTTGCTGTGCCCCACAAGTTTTGACAAGTTGTTTCTTCATTGTCATTTGTCTCAAGGAATATTTTTATTTCTTCCTTGAGTACCTCTTCATCTGGCTGCTTTTGAGCAGCATGTTGTTTAATCTCAGTTGTTGGATTTTCTCCATTGCTTCATTTCACAGTCAATTTTGACCTCTGTTGCATAGTGATCTGACAGGGTGCTTCTAATTATCCTTACCTTTGTGATTTTAAGCAGGTTAGATTTGTATCCCAAAGCATGGTCTATTCTGGAGAAGGTTTCATGTGGACTTGAGAAGAATGTGTATTCTGCTTTCTGGGGGTGGATGGGCCTACATAAGTCTAGTAGCCCTAGTTATTCTAATTTTTTATTTAGGGCTCTTATTTGTTAATTTTCTGTCTGGTGTATCTTTCCAGTGATGATAGTGGAGTATTAAGATCTACTACTATCACATTTCCTTTCAAGTGTTTCTCCAGTTTTGCAAGCAGTTGCCATACATATTTTGCTGGCTCTGCTTTAGGTGCGTAGATATTAACCACTGTTAGCACTTCTTGATTTAGTGTTCCCTTGAACAGTAAGTAGTGACCCTCTTTGTCTCTGATCACTGTATTGAGGTTGAATGCAATTTGGTCTGATACAAGAATGACCATACCTGCTTTTTCTTTATTTCTATTGGCCTATATAATTGATTTTCATCCTTTTTTTTTCTAAGCCTGTTCCTATCTTATACTTGTAGGTGTGTTTCTTGTAGGCAACAATAATCTGCTTTATGTTTTCTAATCCAGTTCTCTATTATGTGTCTTTTAATGGGAGAGTTTAGTCCATTAACATTTAAGGAGATTATTTATATAGAGGGCTGTTGTGCAGTTGTGTTGTTTAGGGTGGTTGTTGTTACAATCGGGGGTTTGGATTGTGTAATTCATCTCTGAGTAGGTCATTTAGGGTCGGTTTAGTTTGTGCAAATAATATGAGTTCACTTTTGTTTGAGAATAATTTTAGTCTACCCTCTCATATGAATGATAGTTTTACTGGATAGTGGACTTTAGGTTAAAAATTTCTTTCATTCAGATGTTTAAATATGTCATTCCTCTGTCTCCTTGCTTGAAATATTTCATATGGGAGATCTGGTTTGATTCTAATGTTCCTTCCTTTGTATGTGAGGTTTTTTTTTTCTCCCTTATTGCTTTTTTTCTTGTCATTTGAATTACTATGTGTCTTGGAGTTGGTTTGTTAGGGTCTATTTTGTTGGGGACTCTTTTCACCTCCTGGATTTGCTCAGATGCATCTTTCCAGAGCGTAGGAAAGTTTTCTGCTATCATCTTCCTGACTATTTATTCTTCCCCTTTCCCTGTTTCCTCCTATTCTGGTATACCTACAATTCTTAGATTGTTTCTTTTGTCTTTGTTCATTAAATACTGGACTTTTACTTCTAGTGCTTTACCTTCTATTTCTTTGTTGGCTTCTTTGTTGTCTTTTGTTTGCAGTTTATCTTTGATTTGTTCTATGTGATTCTTGAGCTGTGTGATTCTGCCCTTCTGGCTTTCTATGGTTTTACGTATTTCATTTAATTCTGTTTGTATGGAGTCTTTCATATTTTGTAGCAATTCTTGTTTAAGTTGGTTCATTTGTAATCTCTGGTCAGTATGCCTTTCATTTCTTCTAGCATGGCTTGGAATTCTGTTCTCGTGGCTGCTTTTAGGTCTTCCTCTCTTGTTTTGGTGGACTTGGAAATTTGTTCTGATTTCTCTCCATCTCCCCTGTTGTTAATATTTTCCTTGTTTTACCCATCTTTCTTTGTATTTATTGGTTTGGCTTGGAGTGCAGTGCCTTCAGGTTTCAGCCCGGTTTTGCCACCTGTGGCGTGGGGCTGGGTCCCTTTTCAGGGTGTGGTTCTAAGTGAGTATGTTGATGTCACTGAGTTTTGGTCCTTCCCTTTTCCTCTGGACAAGTCTGGTCTATTGCCAAGCCCTTCCTGCCATATAGTGCAGGTTCACTCCTGACCACAATGGTAGAGGGCGCCATTGGGCCTAGATCACTAGCCCTCCCCACATGGGAGCCAGCCTCCGTTTTTTTCTTGCCCCTCTAGTCACTAGTCCTTCTGACTCTCTGTCTCCCTGAAGTGTGTATGATAGATTGATGAGTTGGCGATCCCCACAAGTTCTCCTACTGGCCTTTTCCCCTGGCCTCACAGAGCTAGGGTCCCCTGGGCTGCCCGCGCTATGTCAAAGAGTGGGATACTTTGAGTGGGAGCAAACCACACACAGATCGGTGGCTTCCCACTCACCCCTGGCCTGTCTCAGGGGCTCACGTCTCCCCTGGATAGGTGCCCTCCACACACTCACTTCGGTCGACTCCCCACACTCTCTCTGGCCTGTCAATAGATCAATTTTTATCTGATATATTGTATGCAGGTATTTACTTCCACACACAGTAGAGTTTTTTTAATTAAAATTTGAGTTGCTTTTTCTGTGAAAAATCCTTTTAATTATTCAAAGTATTCTCTTTCTCTTTGCTTATTATTTTTTGTGACACTGTGGCTTAAAAATTGGAAATTTCTCAGTGATCAATTGGCTGAAGAGTTCTGCCAACGTTATTTTTTAATAGGTTGGTAGCTTTTTCCCCTTAAAAGTTTCCATCAACTATTTGGTTGGTTTAGTTTTCCTATTGGCAAGATTGGAAATTTCAGACTTGACAAGCTTTAAAAATTGTTCAATTTGCATGCAGCTGTCCCCTCTTCAGACCTCACCAATATATGTTTTTCCAAGCCTCATCAGAAGTCATATATGAAAACAGAACTAGAAGTAAACAATGAACATTGCTGGGTGAGACAGACTATAATAAATATATTGTTTTGAATTTCCATATGCCATTAAATATAGTACCTTTGTCCACCCTGCTTCTGTTCTGCTCTAGCTCTACTTTATAATAAATTCATACAATGAAAATTAAAAGAATAAAGCTTTCTTTACTTGAACTGAATCATTTTTATTTTAAATTGAATTTGTGATAAATTTTCAGATTGCTCTTTCTTCATTTTTCAGTTTTCTAATGTGGATGTTGAAAAATCAAAAATTATATTTTTATTATTTCTTTGTAGTTAAGGATACAAATACTATTTGATTCCTCCTAAAAAGATCTCATAATAGTGGAGTTGTAAAACCAAAATAAAAACAAAGCCATGCATTTTTAATTTTGTATATTCTTTTCCTTTTAGCTTATGTTCTTTTGGTAACACAGGCACTATATATAGAATTATTTCTAAAGTTACATTATAGTTTCTAGCCTCCAGTTTTCTGACTGTGGAGAGGCTATTCATTTTCAGAATTTGAGTTTTAGTTTTGTGTGTTGAGAGACATTTGTATTAGTGATAAGAGAATCTTCCTGACGTGAAAATGCATGACAGTATGATCTCAATCTACAGTTTTATTAAGTATAGACTTTGGTGTTGAGTACTTCTTTATCAGACCTGCTCAAGTTTAGACTAAATCATATCCACCTGTCATTTCTATGATCTTATCAGCTTTTTAATCTTTCTCTACCTGGAATGCTTTTCTAAGTCAAAGTACATACTGGGTTTTTTGTTTGTTTGTTTGTTTGTTTGTTTTACTTTATGTCTAGAATATTGATAGATTAAGTATTTTAAAGATGTAGAAAAATTCTTATCTCTTAAAAATAAACTATAGAAGCCAACAAAGGATGTAGTTGATTCACTTGGAAGATGGGTACTTAGAAAAGATAACAGATCCCCTTTTCTTAAACATCCAACTTTAGCTGAAATATGACTTTCTTGGAGATTAGAAATCAAACCATTAAAACTATGCAAAGTTCACTAAGCACAGTAGCTGAGGGAAATCATCCCCTTTTACCTCCCCACTTCCTAAAGCTAATCTTTCACTGATGCATACATACCCCTGTGCTATTGTACCTTATTTGAAATTTTGATGACATAAAACCAAATATGTAATAATATAAGTGCAATTCTTGTTTGTTTTCTTTAGTTTTGTTTTTGGTTACACACTGTGATGCTCAAATTTACTTCTGGCTCTGTACTCAGGATTTATTCCTGTGATGCTTGGCGACCATATAGGATGCTGATATTAAACCCAGACTAAGCAAGTGTCCTACCGACTGTGCTATCTTTCTGGGCTTAATTGGAGTGTTTTAATTTCAAAGAAGATATATATATTGGAAATAAATTAAAACAAATTTATGAGTATAATTATCTAGTTATGTTTAAGCATCATAAAGTGCTTTACTTATTTTATTTCACTCTACTCATTAAAATAAAGGAATACAAGTCTGATACTCAGAGATAACTATTGGTTAAGAAAACACTGTGACCACTTTCTTACATATTTATATTCTGTACATTTGTGTAAATATTTTGAGGTATAAACTAGCAAATTATTTTCTTTATCAAAATATGTTACTTAAATGTAGAATTTATTTTTTCAAATTATTACTAAGTTTTTATTATTGAGTTACTCAAAAATAAATATGGGAAAGAAAAGCATTTGGAGACATATGATTGTAGCATTTAATAGAATTAAATCTCTGGCTTTCCATAATGTTATATATGATGACATGACGTGTTGCTAGAAGGAAGTCCACTTTACTAGAATAAATAAACACTAGTGTAAAATAAATCTCGGCTGCAGATTCCAAATGCAGTTGTTTACTGTATTGTACCTAAGGGTGAAAAACAAATGAGATAAATGAATTTATATATATATATATGTTCCATGATTTTCCATCAGTGTTATAATTAAGACTATAAAACATTGCCTTTAGCAAACAGCTATTGTGGGAATTCTTGCACATAACTTTATGCATGATAAACACATTTTGTGTCTTGATTTCCTCAGAAAAATAGTTGTTAATGTATGCTGAGAGAAGGCAAATATAATTTTATATAGATTGCTTACAAAAAACAATTGCAATAAAAATTAAATCACTCTGATTAACTTCTAAAACTTAGAAGGTAATTCTCATTTTACAAATTCAAAAATATATTTTAAATATTTATATTTATCTATGCAAGATTTATGTATTCAAAAATAAATTTTAAAAATCTTGTGTTGAATAGTACTACTAGTGAACTACACTGGACCAATAGTTAACTGAGTATTTTCACAGATTATCATAAATAATACATAAAGTTGTACAAATTCTAAGGTAAATGTATGTACTTGAATGAATCTTTGCAGACTCACTCAAATATAATATCATTGAATATTTAGATATTTTTTTAACATTAAGCTTGTTTTGAGTATTTATATTTGGTACCATTTATGGCATTAAGTAGTTAATTAACTTCTCAAAATGGCATAGGGAACGTGTACTCATATTTACTCTTTCTCATTTTTAACTCATGAGGAAGAATTTCCTTATTTTCTTTGTACAAAATGTGTGAGTCATCTCTCTTTCTCTCTATTTCACTTTTGGCTTATCCGTAGTGACACTAATAATTGAAACGGTTATCCAGAGACAAAACAAGCATCAAACTCTCTTGCTGGAACCTTTTTAGTTCAGATTCAATATGTAAATTTTCTTATCTTTTCTTTCTTTTTTTTAGGGGGAGGGTTTGGTTTTTGGGCCATACTAGGTGATGCTCAGGAGGAGTTACTTCTAGCGATGGGCTCAGAAATCGCTCCTGGCTAGGATGCAGGGGATCTTACCATGGTCCATCCTAGGCTTGCACCACCACTCCAGCCCCTCAATATGTAAGTTTTCTTTCTTCAACAATGTTCCTTCATAGATTGTATATTCCATGTGTACCGGTAGTGTCTCGAGAGACAGACAGTAATTAAGGCACTGGTCTTGCCTGTGGCAATTCCTGGTTCAAACCCTACCCCTGCATATGGTCATCCCAAAGCATCATAGCATAATGTATGCTATCTCAAACTCAACTAGGGATGATTCCTGAGCAGAAAGCCAGAAGTAAGCTAGAGCACTATGATTCGTGGCCCCAAAATAAACAAATTGAATGTATAGCTATAGATACAAATATAGATAAATTTTCCACTGTTTTTATGCCTAGATCAGTCTGTCAAAGAGTACAAACATTACTTTTGAATAAGAAAATATAGTTCTTTGCCTCCCTTCTATTAGCCTACCTAACCACAATATATCAACTATAAGATCATTTATTGAAAGATAGAATTAATTAGGGCTGGAGAAATAGTACAGGAGTTTACATGCTTGTCCTGCAATTAGAAAATTCTGGTTGTATCCCTGTCACTGCATATGATCCCTTGAGAGATTTTTTGAGCACAGAAGTTAGCCAGGAGGTAGCCCTTCATACTTCTGGTTGTGGCCATAAAACTAAATAAAAACATAATCAGGATAATTAATTTTACTTGCTTATTCTGAACCACTGCTACTTCAGGTTTTAACAATTGGTTGTGTTCAATTAATATTTTTAAATGTAATTAATTTGACTTGCCCATAAATTAATGAAATATTAAGCATCCCATTTAAAAACTAATAATTATTTTATAATATGACACAAGCTGTTTACTTGAAGTTTTCGCTTTAGTACTTGCTTCTATTTAATGAATCTTTTACTAAATTATTTTGATTAATAATAAATGACTTTGGACATTTTACTTATCTTTAAATAACATGCAAAATATAAAATGTATTTTTGCCAGAGAACTATGAAATGTCTTTTAAAAAATAACATCTTTTAATTCTAGGGAAGCAATTGTCTTATTATTTTCTGTAACTTTTTACAGTTACCAAGAACAATCACCGACATTAACTTGTTTTAGACCATAGGACCCTTGTGTTTGCTAGAACCCCTAAAACTCCTAGAAATAACCTCTAGAAACACCCCAAAAGAAATGATTTCTCATGAAGTAAGCCACTGCAACATTGCATTACTGTGATTCAACAGACTTCAAAGACAAAACTTAGAAAATATGCTAATAATTCTTTTAACCACCATAGAATTTTCTCTGTTATACTCAGATTACAATGAGCTCTTAATCTTTAAATTAATTTTCAAGTATTCAATATAAAAATAATTAATATATTAAGTCTTTGTCCATGGAATTATATAGTTGGAAAGTAAGTGCCTGAAAAATAAAATGCTTATTAGAAGAAAGACTTAGATTTAAATGGAAAGCTTATATGCTTATAAGATTTCCTGACAGACATTTAACTGCCTTTGTCATTAAACTAGATAGATCTAGTGATATTATTTACCATTGTATTAATTTGTTTTGTATAAAATAAGTTGGCTACAATAATTGATACACCAATAAATCAGAAGGAAATGAGAAATAAAAACAGTAAAGCATTTCACAGATATTAATATATAAGTCCCTATTCATCTATTTTCTAATGACAAAGATAAATTATGAAACGTAGTTGTTCCTATCAAATATCAAAATTTGAAATCAAGTTCTTTGACATATTTGAACTTTAATCACAAGAAATAATTAGAAATTGCTCACTGTAATAACTTAGTTCTAGCAATTTGGACTGTGTCATATATCAACACGAATAAACCAAAAGAAGTGCAATGGAGATAAATTATGTTCATAAAGTGTTCATAATATTAGTCAAGGGGTAATGATTCTTCTCAATACAGATGTAAAAGCAAAATTCTCATTATGGCTTAACTTTTTCACACATTGTAAAATGGCAAACCTCTCCCATCTCTAAATACTATTCAAATAAATGACACATAATTTATTTGGAATATATGGACATTTTTAAGATTCAATGTTTTTACTGCATTATTGATATACTTTGTAGACTAAGGGAGAATGCTCCAAACTGACTCTATTGAGTCTTTGGTTTTGCTTGAATAACCCAGAATTGTATTTTTTATTTTTATAATTCCAGATGCTGGAATGCACATGACTGCACTGCAAAGAGATTTTTAAAGTGTGATACAATGGATGTTGGGTACAGCCTGACTTATTCTGCATAACATATGAGAAGGACAACAGATGAATTGGGAAGGATATTGAGACATAAACATGGGGATTGAGAAAAGACATAATTGTATGAGCTTATAGATGCATTTTATAATTCCCTTCTCCTTAGTGTAATATAGAAAATCTATATTAGTATGAAAATCTCTTTCGCACAATTGGTCTTGTAAGGACTGTTTCATTGCAATAACAAATAGACCTTATGCTTCATCAATAATTAAATAAATGTAGTAATATACTATGATAATTACAAGAATTTCCTTCTAAGGTAGCAGTGTAAAAATTTACCTTTTTTTTTAAATAAAAAGGTATTCCTGCCCTGAATTTATTTTAAATTTTATATCATAAAATGTATGTCAAAAAGATGCTAGGGAATTTTTTTTTGCACGTGAGTGACCAATTTGCACAACAATACTTGTTGAAGATATTTCCTTGTTTTACTTTGTATTTCTTTCTTCTTTATCAAAGATTAATTGATTATATACCTAAAGATTTGTCTCATGATATTTAAAATGCACATGGGAATTCTCCAGAAAGACCACATGCTGTTCCACAAAACATATCCCATAAATCAAGAGGATAGAAATTGTATCAATTAACTTTTTAGATCATGGTGCCATAAAAAATAATTGAATTACAAACAGAAAAAGAGAAACGACTTTAACATCTGGACACTAAGTTGCTTAATAATAAAATACCAGTTGACCAGAGAAAAAAAAAATTCCTAGAAACGAATGAGAATGAAAACACAAATTATCAGAATGTATGGGACACAGAAAAGTGGTATTAGGAGGAAAATTTATAGCTGTACAAACATTTATGAGGAAGGAAGAAAGGTACACATAAATAACTTAAAGGCCTGTGCCTTAAGAAATTGGAAAATGACTGAAAACTAAGCCAATGAAAGGAGTCAGGAGGAATGAAATAATAAAACTTAAAACAGATGGGGCTGGAGAGGTGGCACTAGAGGTAAAGCATCTGTCTTGCAAGCACTAGCCTAGTACTGATCTTGGTTCGACCCCCCAGCATCCCATATGGTCCCCCGAAGCAGGGGCGATTTCTAAATGCATAGCCAGGAGTAACCCCTGAGCATCACTGGGTGTGCCCCCCCAAAAGGCCCCCAAAACAAACAAACAAAAACCAACAGAAATTGACGAACTAGGAACACAAAGAGCAATTCAAAAGAACAATGAAAAAGAGTTAGTTCCTTGAAAGAATAAACATGATTAATAAGCCATTAGCAAGACTCACAAAGAAAGTGATAGAAGTTAATAAACTGAAAAAAATAAAAGGAGAGATTTCACAATAGACAATGCAGAAATTAATTAACTAGTAGGTGCCTAGGTGCCTACTTCTTGTTTCTCCTTTCTTGTTGAAAAAAAAATGCCTGTTTTCTTTTCAAACATCTTTCATTTTTAATAGCTATGTAGTATTTCATTGCTTATATATACAAATTTATTTAGTCTTCCCTTTATGGGCATTAAGCCTAGGTTTTTTTTCTCTAGCATTTGTCTTTTCTTTCTTTTTCTTTCTTTATTCTTTCTTTCTTTCTTTCTTTCTTTCTTTCTTTCTTTCTTTCTTTCTTTCTTTCTTTCTTTCTTTCTTTCTTTCTTTCTTTCTTTCTTTCTTTCTTTCTTTCTTTCTTTCTTTCTTTCTTTCTTTCTTTCTTTCTTTCTTTCTTTCTTTCTTTCTTTCTTTCTTTCTTTCTTTCTTTCTTTCTTTTTTTCTTTCTTTCTTTCTTTCTTTCTTTCTTTCTTCTTTCTTTCTTTCTTTCTTTCTTTCTTTCTTTCTTTCTTTCTTTCTTTCTTTCTTTCTTTCTTTCTTTCTTTCTTTCTTTCTTTCTTTCTTTCTTTCTTTCTTTCTTTCTTTCTTTCTTTCTTTCTTTCTTTCTTTCTTTCTTTCTTTCTTTCTTTCTTTTTCTCTTTTGGGCCACATCTGTTTGATGCTCAGGGGTTACTCCTGGCTAAGCGCTCAGAAATTGCCCCTGGCTTGGGGTACCATATGGGATGCTGGGGGATCAAACAGTGGTTCTTCCTTAGCTAGCACTTGCAAGGCAGATGCCTTACCTCTAGCGCCACCTCTCTGGCCCCAGTATTTGTCTTTTCTACAGCATCAAATAGTGGGATATTTTCTCTTTTAAATTTGTTTTGAGTTGAGATTCTTTATTGGAAATCAATATTCTGACTAATATATGCTTAATCTAAATTGCCAGATAGCTCAACCTAAGTAAATAATACTTCCTAAAAACTTACAGATGGCAGTAATTAGGATAAACAAGAAACAACTCAACATTTGTTAACAAATGTATGTAGCACAACTACCATTTTGTTCTTATTTATAAATGAGTGTCAATCTATAAATCTAAAAGAATTTTCTTTAGGAAGGTGGGAGATTATTAACAAACACACACTATTTAATGAAACTGTGATGAGTACAAAAAACTGGTCTGTGAATGTATTAATGTGTTTACTTATCCTCTAATAGTAATTGTTAGTTATTTATATTTTATCTGATACCATCAATTAAACCCTAACTTTCCAATATAAAACATTAAACGAGCTACTTATTTTTCCATCTTCAATATACTTCACTATTAAGTTACAATGCTAGAACCATTTTATAATATCTGTAACGTTTAAAACTCGCTAGGGGACCATATGAGCAAGGCAAAAGCTCTACTCACTGAGATCCAACCCACAGGGTATAAAAGAAATAAGCTCTATGTAGAAAAGTAGATACTGATATGGGCATTGGATAGCTGTCTACCAACGAATATATGTTTGAACAAAAAAAAAGTCCAATACAGTATATTTTATTACTTTCAATAACTGTTAAATGCTGACTTGGATGGCAGAAGCTATATTAGTATAGAGAATCACAATTCTGCTCCTAAAGCACATTTTGTTTTCAAATTAATAATTCATTACTGATTCCATCCTATCACCTCTATCTGAAGTGAAATTCTTTTACAATATAACTTTGGAAAAGATGTATACAATTGCTTTCTTTGTATTAATTACTACAGTGTTTAGTTTTTATTTTTAACTTGAGTATTGTTATAATTTCTTATTTTTTGCACCAAGCCCCTTCTTTAAAATATATGCATAAATATAGGAATATATACAGTGGTATATAACAAATATAGTTCATACAACTAAATAAGACAGATGACATGAGTTTAATTTTTATTATACAAAATCCAATATAATCAAATTTGAACAATGTTGAATAGGTTGTAATTAACAAAAAACATAAGTGCAAGCATAATTTTAACAGAGAACTATCAATTTAATTTCTTGAACAAAATTTAGAGTAATAAGGTCTGGAAGTGTTGCTTACTGTATATCAAATATTTTTTGATATTGATACAGGAGAAAATGGGGAAAACTCTTCATTTCTTACTTAAAATTATATAATCTTCCATTAAAATTTCAAATGTGTAATTTAAATTAAATGTGATTAAATTAAATGTGTAATTACCTAGTCAGTTGTATTTTTATTGAACATGATAAATTTTCTGTATGTGATGAGATTGTGGAATGCTACCTACACTACATTAAAATTGACTTAACAGCCATATAGGCTGGTTAGAAATGAAGATAATTGACGTTTTTCAGATAGTAAGAACAATCTTTATACTAAGTTATGTATTTGTTTCTGTTCTGCAATGAAGTGCAAAGTATCAATTCTGTTTATAACTTTTAAATTCTACTTGCAGGGGTGATGTAATTCTCTAAAAATAGCACCTTTAGTCTAAAATTAGATTTCAGAAACTTTATTTCACTATGTATTTACTTTGGACTGTACATAGAAGATAATATTTTTGAATGTTGAGTTAAATACTTCCTGAGTAGGGTATATTGAACTAATGTATTTCATCAACAGAATAGGATACTGTTAGTAAATGTAAAATATTTTCACAAGATCTATAGTGTCTATCTTTCACCCTTAAATTAGAAATTAATAGTTGTTGGTATGCTTAAATTTTAACTAAGGGGATATGTATAGATGAAGGAAAACACAAAAATATAATGAGATATAGTAAAGGAAAGAGCATGTAGAACATGATAATGGTTACCTTATGTTTAACTTTACTTTTAGCATGTCGAATTTTAGTTATAAATATGGGACACAGAAAAACTTGAAGGGAAAAGAACTGTTTGATTTGTTCAATCTTAATATATACTTCTAAATTTTTAAAAAATATATTATTGTCTGTCTAATTTCCAGAATATAAGCAGGATAGATTTTCAAAGCTAATTTTGATGACTGAGTATTTTTATATATAACATATATCTTCAGATGAAAATATTTTAAGGAATTGTAGTGCTGACCATTGCAATAGTTTAATCTAGTAAATATGATATTTTATCAAAATATCTTAATAAAAGCACTGTAGTTTAGAACAGGTTAATGTTTAAAAAGTAATCTATATAAAAAGTGTTTTCAAGTTCTAATCTTACTTGGCCATCTAGAATCAGTAGTTGCAGTGAGTGATCTGTAGATTTTTTGGGAAAGACAATTTGATAAAGAAGAAATACAAATGGCCAAAAGGCACATGAAAAAATGCTCCACATTACTAATCATCAAGGAGATGCAAATCAAAACTATTATGAGGTACCACCTCACACCACAGAGATTGGCACACATAACAAAGAATGAGAACAAGCAGTGTTGGCCGGAATATGAAAGAAAATCTTATCCACTGCTAGTGGGAATGCCATCTAGTAAAACCTTTATGGAAAGCGATATGGAGATTCCTCCAAAAACTGAAAATTGAGCTCCCATAGGATCCAGCTATACCACTCCTAAGGATATACTCTAGGAACACAAAACTACAATACAAAAATCCCTTCCTTACACCTATATTCATTGCAGCACTATTTACCATAGCAAGACTCTGGAAACAGCCAAGATACCCTTCAACAGATGAGTGGCTAAAGGAACTGTGGTACATACACAATGAAATATTATGCAGCTGTCAGGAGAGATGAAGTCATGAAATTTTCCTTTACATGAATGTACATGGAATCTATTATGCTGAGTGAAATAAGTCAGAGAGAAAGAGAGAAAGATGCAGAATGGTCTCACTCATCTATGGGTTTTAAGAAAAATGAAAGACATTCTTGAAATAATTTTCAGAGACAAAAGTAAAGAGGGCTGGAAGTTCCAACTTACCTCATGAAGCTCACCACAAAGAGTGATGAGTTTAGTTAGAGAAATAACTACATTGCAAACTATCCTAGCAATGAGAATGTATGAGGGAAATAAAAAGCCTGTCTAGAGTACAAGCGGGGTGGGGTGGGAAGGAGGGAGATTTGGGATATTGGTGATGGGAATGTTGCACTGGTGATGGGGGTGGGTGTTCTTTACATGACAGAAACCCAACCACAGTCATATTTGTAATCAAGGTGTTTAAATAAAAAAATTTTTTTTAAAAAAAGAAACAGTAACCATGAATGTATGACTGGAAGTTATACCACTGGGTTCCATCTCAATATAACAGCTTTTTCAGTTAGTATCACTACATAACAGAAATCATGCCAATAGTTGAAAGATGAGGAAAACAAATTTAGAGTTGTTAAGGAATTTTACAAGACTTATATTGCTAAAAAGTGATTGATACAGGATCAGAGTCTGGTAGATTATTTGAGGAATTACTACAAATTTTTGCAGAAAATATAAAGGTCAAGCCCCTATTTTCTAAAGCTGCCCTGACTTTTGATATTTAATGTCATACGCTTTTGTGCTGAAAATTCAAATGGGATGAGTACAATGAACTATTCAAGACACATGCAGTTTATCTTTTTCATATCTCTCTATGAGGACTAGGTTCCAAGATACAATTGGTCCTAATAAGAGTGGGATACAGCAATTTCAGGCGAAGCCACCAGGAATCTCCAAAAAGAAATCAGGGAAGTAGGGTGTAGCAGGAAATGTACTATAAGCCAAGGCTGTAAGTTTAAGCTCCAATTGCATGTATAGTTCATGGTCCCATCAAATTTCATCTGCAAAACATAATTTTAAAGGTAATTATTTTGAATTGCAAGACAACTATTACATAGCATTAAATATCAATTTTGCAGCATTCTTTGGGTCCCTCAGTGTAGGTTACTTGAGTTTTATCTAATTCATATTCCATGTAGGACTCTTGAAAGTGACAGATGTCGAAATTAGCTTCAGTTTTGTGTGTGAACTCTATCTCCTGCAACAGTGTTGTTGTGTTTCAGCGTCTTTTGAGCAGTTATTGGCTGTTTCGCTGAAATTTACTAGATCTATTAAGGATCCAGTAATTGTTATAGCTTTTAATTCTATTTAAATAGATGATGTGACTAAGGCAGTAATTGGGAGAAGAAAGATAAAATAGAAATCCAATTCATATCAATTCTAACAAATGAACCAATTAACATTTCTAAAGAAGGCATTGATGAAATTTATATTGCTGTTTATCATTAGCATGCAAATTATGAGAGAAAGGATTTAAGGTTAGTGTGCTTGGTTTTATTTGTGGAAACAGCTTTCTATTTTTCTCTAGAAACATTTTTGTCTTTGATGTCCCAAGCCCCATAAATTTGTAAATTGATAATTTTTCAGCCACACAATCATTTTGTAGTTTTCTTTTTTTGTATAAAGGTAAAAACAAAGGTAATATTTGTAGCCATAATTGGTCTAGAATGATAGTTATAGCTTTTTCACTCTAATTATCAAAAGCACTCTAAATCTTTGAAAGTAAAGAATAGTTATGTTTGACATGTTTTTCAAATTATCTGAGACAGAATTTTCAAAGTATTCTATGTATTGAAATACATGTGAAAATTTAGAGTACTTAGTGTTTATTTTGCAAAAAATTAAGGGCTTATCTCCATATAAGATCCATTCTGATTTTGTCTTTTTAATAGAAGTAATAAGAAGATAACACTTCTTTATCATTTTTCATTTCCCCTTAATTGTTCAATAGGTCAGGTTTATCTTAGACATGGAAGAAAGATTGTTACATGTTAATGGCCTCACATGGTTGTGTATTTGAATAGTTTTTGAATGAACAAGTTGTAAAAACATTTGTATTAGGTTCTTAAGAGTCATTTACAATTTTTTAGTGATTAGAAAAAGGTTTTGCATATACTATTATTAATTCTTTATAATTGCCCTAAAATATTTCTACAGCAATTTTCTGGCTAAATATCTTCTATTTAAGAAAATGATGACTCCATTAAAACAATTTGTTGCTTTCTTACTTTGTCATTCCAGATTTCTGTGCCTTAATTCTTCTGCAAATATTTTCCTTCCCATTATTAAATATGTCCTTGATATTTATTGCAATATGACATACTGTTGTTACTTTAATGAAAATTAGTTCACATTATTTAAACCATTGATAATTTTTCACAATAATTTGCAATAGTGAAATCTAGACCTTGAAGTTCACCAGGCTATATTCCTGGGTATCAAGACAGAAGGACATTCATCCCAAAGTATGTATGCACTCCACTATTTATCGCCTCACTAAGTACAATAGCCAAAATTTGGAATCAACTCAATGTCCAACAACAGATGAGTGGATCATGAAGATGTAGTACTTGTACAAAATGGAACATTACATAGCAGTTAGAAATGATACAATCATGGATTTTGCAGCAACATGGATGGAACTAGAAAATATTATGTTCAATGAAGCCAGAAGAAGAAGGATAAATACAGAATAATAGCATTTCTCTGAGGTATTTACAATAGACACCATATATACACATAATTCTCAATAAAGAAATAGAACGGTCTAAAATCTCAAACTCAATTTACCTGGGAAACGCACGAGGCAAAATCGGGGTGATCCTTGAATGCAAAGTCAGTAGTAAGCCTTGAACATTGGGGGGTGTGACCCAAACAACTAAAACAAAACAAAACAAAAAAAGATTCCTCTAGGGCAGGGCCACAAAATGTTGTATGGAGGGTCATTTGCGGCCCGCGGGACGTGAGTTTGAGACCCCTGGAAATGGTAGAACTTCTGAACACTGTAGGTGCCAGGATATAGCGAGGGGAAGCAAATCGAGCAAAAAGGGGGAAACAAAGCCTTTGAGATCTTTAAATCATAAAGAAATAGGCAGCAATGGAAACAGCTATTTAAAACTATCAGCTGTTCAATAAACTTCCCACTGCAATGTTCTATAATAATGTTCTAATGTATTTATCCACAGATATAGGTGCAGAATATGATTGGAAGCCAGGGACCTCCGCTACAGTGCTTATTATCAATATGTGCTAATGCCTTATATTTACTACATATAAAATAAGTCTTCAGCTTCTTTATCCAAAGAGGTCCTTAGTGATATAGGATGGACCCCTAATTTTGCAATTTGGCCCTTAACCTTACTCATTTCCTTTTGTTAAGTCTTCTCTTAGGACCTAAAGCCTATGACCATTGAGACCACTGAAACAACTGTGCACCACAGACTTATGATACAGGTTCAATTTACTGAGTACGTTTTTGAAAATTACTATTTTCCCTTTCCAATTACTTATTCACTCATTTGATCAGGTGATTACTTAGTTGCTTCTGGAGATATGAAAAGTAGACCCTTAAAAGTATAAAATGTGCAGACCCAATGATCTCTTTATAATCTATCCTTGAAGAGTTGACAAAAAATAATCAGCTGGAGGGATGCTGAGCCAAACCTGACCCAAAGTGATTATATTGTAGGTTAAGAGGACAGAGGTGCTATCATTTCTGATCGAATTTATTAAGATATAAAAAATGCGTTGTCAAGTTCAACTTGTGCTTCTCTAGCGTGTGCTATACAATGCCCACCATGCTGCTCTGCAAAACTGTGCAATTTGTACACTGCTGAAAAGAAGTTCAGAAGACATAGAAAGGTTGAATCTAGCTTGGTATGGAATTGGAACCCAACAGGGGAAGAAGCATTTTTGTTTCAGTTTTTGTTTATATTTTTGTACAAATTACAAACTACTAGTATATCAGTGGTTCCTGTACATCAAAGATCTTTGCCTAAGTGAGATGCCCTTTTCTAATTGTAACATGCTATGAATCTATTTGTAGAAGGCCTGATTGTAGCCTGAATAAATAGTATTAAGTTAAAACAGTTAAAATGTTATATATGCATTTATTAGCTTCTCAATATTTAATAATTAAAATTTATCATTACCACAGTTTTACATTTGATGTTCCTTCACTGTAAATAACAACTCTTGATGAAGTTTTTGATTTGTAAAGGACTATGGAAAGGTATAAAATTGATGTAACTGAGTACCGTCATACAGAGGATTCTTGGAAGATAATTTAAAGAGATGCTCCATTGAAGAGGGAAGTATCCATATTAATCCCCAAGGTCAAATATACTCTCTATGTATGGCAAGCACATGTTTAATATACTGTAACTCTAAAACCTGCTGGTTCAAGGTTTTATCAGGTCACATTTTCATCAACCAGAGTTAATGGCTGCTGTCTGAAGATTTGCAACTACAGCAGAGACACGAAGATTTGTTGCAAATGTCTAACAGTTTCTGGTCCCACGTCTGCTATATGAGAGGATTAATGCTCTGCCATCTAAAAAAATATTTTATCTTGCATTAACTTCTTGACAATTAGTGGAGCTTTAATCAAGTGGGATAGAAAGACTAGCAATTCAAACTACTGAATACTGAAAAGGTCACAGTATTGAAGTGTAAGCCCATAATTTATTGTCTCCTCTTACATACTCTATAAAGGGTCATATTACTATTTCAAAAGCAAAAGATGATTTGACAGAGTCACCATACTTAGAGAATTCAGATGAAATTTATGTAAAAACAAAAAACAGTTTATAAAAGCATTATTTTACAAATACAGCATAACAAAATAAAATCAGAGCATAATCAAATTTATGATCATGTATTACTAGAAAATCATATTTTTATATATCTTGTTTGATTATTAGTCTAGATTTTTCTGTTTTATTTTCTCACATGTGCATACAAGAGAAAATATTTTATGCACTTTATTGGCATTCAAATTAAACTTCACTTTTTAATTTGATCTGGTGGATTAAGCAGATATGAATTCTCTTAGAAGTTGAAAGTCCAACATTAGAATGCCAACAGGTTCCTGATGAGTTTGACGAGTTTTCAACCTCTGCCCTGCAGGTTTCCTTGATAAACTTTTTAACACCTTTATTGTGTGAGCAGGTCTTCCTTGTGGGTTCTCTTCTTTATATCAGAATACCAATACTACCAGAACTGTTTTGTTCCAATAAAACTCCATTAATCTTATTTAGTTCTTTAGATGACACATCAACAAGCATATTGCAAGCAAAAATCCATAAGATTGTAATGTGTAAATATCATATTTACTGATTACTGTTCTTTAGAATTCTGCTAAAAATATATTCCATCATTTGTCTATTCCATGATTGATTGAGATTCAAGTTGTATTTTCTATAATATTCAACGTTTTCCAATACATATGCCCAATGAGCCACATGTAAAATTCTCCCTATGCTAAAAAATTGTTTGCTAAAATTTCTAAATCTTGGTTTATCTTCTATTTTCCTCTATATTAAAATATCTTCTATTATAAATTTTTGTTACCAGAATAATGACACATAATTATTCTAATTTACTACATATTTTATATATACAATTTTAAGTTATATATTTAGTTTTATTTTTTGAAATAAAAATTTTAATATAAATGTCATTTTATTTGTTACCATCTTGATTGTCAAGATTTTCCCTGGGTTCTCTGCACCTGCTACATTCAGGAATAGAGAAGAGGTTGTGATTATAACTTAAACAGCTACAATCTGGACAAAATGTTTAATAGAAGCAATTAAAATGTTCACAAAATATAATAATCAAATGTAATTTAAAAGCCTAAACTGGTATTAGCCCAAAATTGCTTCTACTTATTAATCTGAACACACTCACTAAAGTTCTGATCTGTTTATGGCAATGCCCTTTATACTTTGTTCCTTCTTTGCCTACAACCTCTAAGGATAGCGTTATCTGTACTCATACCTCCCCTTCTGCCTTTTCTGTTGAGTGCATTCTAAAATACTTACCTACATTCCTAATTCTAAACCTGATTTTGTATTATTCAAATAATTTATTTGATAATCCATATTTGGTTCTTATTTACATATTACCTCACTGCAGACTTTATTTTGGGGGTGGTCACATACCTATGTGCTTAGGAATCACTCCTCTGTGCTCTGAGAACAATATATTCATCTTTTAAAATTTTTATTCATTGAGTTAATGTTATTGAATCTCTCTCTCTTTTTTTTTTTGAATCTCTTTGAAAAACAAAGGGACTCTTACAAAGGAATTACATATTCATGATTGAGTTTCAAGCATACATACCATGTTCCAACACAATCTCTTCACCAGTGCTCATTTCCCTCCACCCTTCACTACTATAACCAGTCCCTTCCAACATGTGTTTTTGGGGGTTGAACCAAGATCAGCTGTATTCAGAGCAAATTTGCTCTACTATCTTTCTGACCTAATATTATAATCTAATTTAAAAATAATGTACTTTCCTAAACAGTCCATTTAAAAACATGTAAAATTTAGAAACACAAATTTAGTTAAAAATTTATAAATTTAGTTATAAATTTAGTTAATTTGCATATTGTGCATATACCAGCACAGTTCAGATCTCAAATATCTCTGCCTCCCAGGTATAATCGCTTACACTTTGCAATTGGACCATTAATCTTTCTGCATAGATGTGTACATATATATTCTTTTTCAAATATTTCTTATGAATGGAATACATTGTGATCTTTAGCAATTTAATCTGCCTTATTTATCACTATACTCTACTTAAAAGAGACATAAATGGCCTCTAATAATAATTTGTTCTAAAGAATAAATCAAGTTATATTCTGGGTTAAGACTGACAAAACATAGTCTTTGTTTTTTTAAACATAGTCTTGACTCAAACATATGTATAATATTTAAGATAGTTTAAAGTCATAATTTATTAATAAAAGAATAAGTTAAGAGAACTGACCAAATATTAACAGCTTAGTTTACAATGAATATTATGACATCAATGTATATAGCTTGAATATTCAATAAAATATTGATCCAAGTTATCTTGAGGATTATCATTATTTTTTTTCTCTAAAAAATTAAGCCCATAGCACATTTGATCTATTAAGACTAGAAATATTAAGATTTATAGTTATATAAAAGAATATTCCCTTGTAGAATATTAAACATATTATAGATAATTTCTAGTTATTTATAGACAACTTTAATATTTCCCCCAAATAAGCACATCTTTTTATCAGGCAATTCAACATGTAGAAGCTTATTTTGCTATTTTCATGTGACTGATTAAAGGTATACATTTCATAAATTTATGAATTTTTTCTATCCATGGTAAATATAACCCTCTTATAAACATTACTTCAATTTACTTTTGGCATTAACTGAAAGAGAATTTGATATAAAAATCCAAATTCATTTCACCTACTCTATATATTCAATTATTTGAGAGAATAAACTAAAATGATAAATCAAAATCAAAATTCCTTTGACAGGTAGCACACACAGATGTTGCGCTGTTTGCGATATGGGGTGTCCAAGTGTGATGTTAAAATGGAAAGTGAGTGAATTGTAGAGTAGAAGGCTATTGGACTCTTATGGGATCAAATTGCTCCTTCTGATTCTCTGGAGACCGTGATAAAGAATATCTGGGATTCACTGTCAGGCAGCATATTCCAGTTGAGATTATTATTATTATTATTATTATTATTATTATTTAAATTTTTATTTTATGCTGTGAGGCTGGTTTTCAGGACTCCTGTTCTTCCTTCCTCCCTTCCTTCCCTCCTTCCCTCCTTCCTTCTTCCTCCCTCCCACCCACACTCCCTCCCTCCCTTCTTTCCTTCCCTTTTTTTATTTTTTATTTTTGGACCACATCTAGTGATGCTTAGGGGTTATTCCTTAGCTATGCGCTAAGGAATTGCTCCTGGCTTGGGGGATCATATGGGGTGCTGGGGTATTGAACTGTGGTCTTTTCTAGGTCAGCTGCATGCAAGGAACATGCCCTATCAATGTGCCATCACTCAGGCCCCTCATTTCTTATTTTTGAGAAAATTTTTTTTGTTGGTAGACCAGGCCATTTTCTTGACTTCTTTGCTCAATTCGTCATCTCCCATTTCCCCCACCCACTTTTTTTTTTTTTTTTTTTTTTGTAGACATGTGTGGTAGGAGGTTTTGATCTTTAATCCTGTAATGCAAAATTTGGTCTCTGAGTTTGGAATGTCTTTTCTTTATGCCCTCAGTTTTCTCTGCAGTGGCAATTGTTCTGGGCTTCCTTCTGATGGTGCAGCTTCGCCTTTGGATCTAAGAATCTCAAAAGACAATGGGGAAGCCTATAATATCATCATAAGTATAGACCTATAATACACTACCTCTTATACTATTTCTTCCCAAATGTAATCTCTTGTATCACTTTCTCCCTTTTTCTTTTTTTTATCTTTTTCCCCCCTTGTTCATTCTTTTAAATTTTGTTTTGTGCTAGTTTTTGTTCTTGATTTGATTTGTTTTTTGCTTCCTTTGGATCACAGCTGTGCTGTGCGGAGGGTGCTCTTGGCTCTGTGCTCGGAGGTTGCCTCTGGTGAGCATAGGGGGGCATGTGGGATGCCGGAATATAAGCCACCGTCCTTCTGCAGGAAGGACAGATGCCTTGCCTCCATGGTATCCCTCCCGACCCCACTTTATTCCTTTAATTATGTCTTTTATTTAATCTTTTTTCTTTTAAGAAACTCTTTTTTTGAGGTATGTCTGAGCATATATATATTTTAGTTTTTGTTATGGGTCTGTTTTCTTCTCTCTCCACCCACAAATCTACCAGCAATATAATGTAGCACCAATTAAAAATAGGGGAAATTTTACATGTAAAAACAAGCTTTTATCTACTAGGGATAAGGACTTATACTTTTTAGGGAACAATCTCTTGTGCCTGCCTGCCTGTGTTTCTGAATCCCTGAAGGTCTCCTCAGAGGCCTAGGGAGCGCACCCCCCAAAAAAACTGCATTTTGAAGCTGCCCAGTGAGTAAATTCTGGCTGTGGGGGACACCATACAAAAAGCTAAGCTCTCTGGCCTGTGGAGGCTCCGCCCTATTGTGCCTTTGTTCACTCTGAGAACTTCAAGGGAAACTTCTCCTGCGCCTGTCTGCCTGTGTTTCTGAATCCCTGAAGGTCTCCTCAGAGGCTTAGGGAGTGCACCCCCAAAAAACTGTCAAGTAGAGGCAGCAAAAGAGCAGCTCCGGTTCGCTTCATGGCTGCACATTTTTTCTAACCAATGAACCCCACCACAACACGCAGGAAAAACCACACTACAAGCGTGCCAATGGGGAAACCATGCAGGCAAACACCATCTGCAGAGAATGAAGATGAAAGCTCGGATGACTGAATAAATTCCAACCACCTGATTAACCTCTCGGGTAAGGAACTTAAAATAGCAATATGGAAGATGTTTGAAGAACTCAAAGAAAGCATAGATAGATCTGAACAGAACACAAAGACAGAAATCAGAAAACTCCAAACTAAAATAACAGATCTGAAAAACATGGTAGCTCAACTGAAAACCTCAATGGATGGCCTCGCCAACAGGGTATCAGCAGCTGAGGAGAGAATCAAAGTACTGGAAGATGTGATACAGAAAAACTCAACACAACAGAATAAATTGGAAAAGAACCTTAAGACAACGAACAGGCAATGGAAAAAGTACTCAAGGCATGTGAACAGATGAAAATAGAAGTCTTTGATAAACTCAACAGAAACAACATAAGAATTATTGGAGTCCCAGAGACACAGGTAGAAGATCTCCAGGAAGAATCAACTGTCAAAGACATCATCAAAGACATCCTCCCAGAGTTAAAGACTACATGCAATCAAATCCTACATGCCAGAAGAGTACCAGCTAAAAGAGACCGAAAGAAAACACCCCAAGACACATCCTCATTACTATGACAAATCCCACAGATAGAGATAGAATACTGAAAGCAGCAAGATCAAAAAGGGAAATTACATTCAAAGGAACATCCCTAAGACTTACCGCAGACATGTCACAAGAAACTCTCAAGGCCAGAAGACAGTGGTGGGATATTGTGACAAGACTGAATGAAATGGGTACCTCACTGAGAATACTGCACCCAGCCCGACATACATTCAGGTTTGAAGGAAAGATACATAGCTTCATGGATAAACAACAGCTCATGAAGGACCTATACAAAGAAAACTATCAAGCCCTGCTCCAAGAAATAAGAGAGGACACACGAAAATGGAAATGCATACACTGCTCATGGATTGGCAGGTTAAACATAATTAAAATGGCAGTACTCTCCAAAGCATTATATAGATTTAATGTGATCCCCTTAAAAATACCGATGACATTCTTCAAAGAAGTGGATCAAACACCTATGAAGTTCATCTGGAACAATAAACACTCTCGAATAGCTAAAGCACTCCTAGGGAAAAAGAAAATGGGAGGCATTACTTTTCCCAACTTTACTAAAAAGCAATAGTTCTCAAAACAGCATGGTATTGGAACAAAGACAGATCCTCTGATCAGTGGAATAGGCTTGAGTTATCAGACAATGTTCCCCAGACATACAATCACCTAGACAAAGGGGAAAACTCTTCAACAAGTGGTGCTGGCAGAACTGGTTAGCCACTTGAAAAAAAGTGAACATAGACCCCAGTTATCATCATGTATGAAGGTAAAATCCAAATGGATTAAAGACCTTGATATCAGACCTGATATCCTAAGGTATATAGAACAACACATAGGTAAAACACTCCATGACATTGAGACTAAAGTCATCTTCATGGAGGAAACTGCACTCTCCAAACAAGTGGAAGCAGAGATAAACAGATGGGAATACATTAAGCTGAGAAGCTTCTGCACCTCAAAAGATATAGTTCCCAGGATACAAGAGTCACCCACTGAGTGGGAGAAACTATTCACCCAACACCCAATCAGATAAGGGGCTAATATCTAAAATATATGGGGCAATGACAGTACTTTACAAGAAAAAATCATCTACTCCCATCAAAAAATGGGGTGAAGTAATGAAGAGACACTTTGATAAAAAAGAAATACAAATGGCAAAAATGCACATGAAAAAATGCTCCTCATCACTAATTATCAGGGAGATGCAAATCTAAACTACGATGAGATACCACCTCACACCACAGAGATTGGCACACATCACAAAGAATGAGAACAATGAGTGCTGGTGGGGATGTGTAGAGAAAGGAACTCTTATCTACTGCTGGTGGTAATGCCGTCTGGTCCAACCTCTATTGATGGCAATATGGAGATTCCTCCAAGAACTGGAAATTGAGCTCCCATTCTACCTACATATTCCACTCCTAGGAATATGCCCTAAGAACACAAGAACACAATACCAAAACCCCATCCTCACACCTATATTTATTGTAGCACTATTCACAATAGCCAGGCTCTGGAAACAACCAAGATGCCCTTCAACAGACGAATGGCTAGAGAAACAATGGTACATATATGCAATGGAATATTATGCAGCCATCACAAGAAATGCAGTCATGAAATTTTCCTATACATGGATGTACATGGAATCTATCATGCTGAGTGAAGTATTTCAGGGGGAGAGAGAGAGACGCAGAATAGTCTCATTCATCTATGGGTTTTAAGAAAAATAAGTCATTTTTGCAACAATTCTCAGAGACAATGAGAGGAGGGCTGGAACTTCCAGCTCACTTCATGAAGCTCATCACAAATAGTGGTGAGTGCAGTTATAAAAATAACTCCACAGAGAACTACCATAACCATGTGAATGAATGAGGGAACTGGAAAGACTGTCTAGAGTACAGGTGGGAGTGGGGTGGGATGGAAGGAGATTTGGGACATTGGTGGTGGGAATGTTGCACTGGTGAAGGGAGTGTTCTTAACATGACTGAAACCTAATCACAATCATATATGTAATCAAGATGTTTAAATAATAAAAACATAAATAAAAAATAATAATACAGACATCTGTTGGTAATATTATAAAAAAGATTAAAAAAATGAAAGAAAGAGTGCACGGCCATGCTCCTCTGGGCCTCTAGGTGACAGTTTTTTGGGGTTCACTTCCCAGGTCTCTGAGGAGGGCCTCAATAATTCAGGAAAGGCAGATAAGCACAGGACAGAGCTCCCTTTAGGTCCTCAGTTTCCTCAGAGAAGCACAGCAGGGCGGAGTCTCCGCAGGTAAGTCCAGAACTGAGCAGTACGCATTCAGGGACCAACAACAACAACAGCAGCAAGAGAAAGCTCTAGCCTAGCTTTTGGTCTACGATCTATTCAACAAACAAGATCTCCAATTCCAGAGGTCTGACTGAGACAACCGCAACTGAATGGGTCTTCTGGAAACAACGAAAGACCTTATCCCAGAATCCATCCTAGGAGCAACATAATGACCAAGACCACCAGCTACAGAAGATGGATTAAAACGACACTGAAGAAGCAGAACTTCTAGAAACACAAAGAAATCCTTCATCATAAGCTCCATTTCTTGAGCTGGACAGTCACCAAAATCTCTAGATACAGAGGTCTGATTTTACCATCCATAACAAATCAGAAGTCTTCCATACACCACAAAATCACCGAGGGGAGAGTACATGATCATGCAAGTAGTCTATAGTTAATCCCATGACAGTATACTTCAGGGGTTGAGAAACCCTGTATATCCTAAGCCAAGGGAATTCCTTTTATAATATCCGCAATAGTTACTGTGCCTATGCGGGGTGGGGGGAGGGGGGAAAAGCACAAAATAATCATTTTTCTACATATATATTTATTGATTATTTTTTGACGTCCTTATTTTGGTGTAGATATTGAAGTTGATGTCTCCTTTTTTATTTTATTTTATTTTATCTTATCTTTTTCTTTTTGCACTCCAAAATGATTTGATTTCAGAACTGAGACTATTGTGTGGTGCTTGTCTTTATTGCTGTAGTGCTTACTGGATATTTAATTTGACATTTATTTTTGTATCATTATGGTGTTTCAATTACCTTTTTCAAGTCTTCTCTCAAATTGAAGTTGATAGCCACTATGAGGACTTCGACCATTTTCAGCACATTTTAATTTTTTAATTTTTTTCTTATTCTTTACCCCATTCTATTGCTTTTCTTTCCCTCAAACAAAACCACATAACTCGATTTATCTAGCTTAGCCTCTCAAATAGAGGGAGAAACAAGGGAGGGCACCAGGACTAAACAGATATATTGTCACTAATAGTAAGCTAGACAAAGAGGGGACCACCTACTCTAGCAGCCTGGGGGGAAGATGGTGGGGGATATGGGTTGCAGAAAGGAAACGGGGAAGGAGGGAGGACAAATTTGGTGGTGGGTATTCCCCTTATTAAATGTTAATATGTACTTAAAATACTACTGTGAAAGATATGTAAGCCACTATGATCAAAATAAAAAATTTAAAAAAATCACATTTTAAGGTGTTTTTCTTTATTTTTAAGATGCCTCCTTAGTTAGAAGTGCTGTAATTTGTTCTTGAAGTTTTTCCATTTTTTTTCCTTTCATCCTTGTCCTTTTTAGATTTCTGAAACTGTGACTCCTTTTCACGTCCTTATTTCCCACTTCCAAGCAGGGTAGTTTCTGATTTTCTGACAGATCAGATGTTCCATCATCTGAGGTAGTTTATCCTGGCTTCCTGGAGAGGGTTGTTTATTGGTGATGCCTTGGGGAATGTAATAGCTTGATACAGTGCAGCCATCTTATCCTCATAATAGCAATTTGCTGTTGTTTTCTTAAAACAAGCCACACAGAAGAATTTATCCGAGACCAGAGACCCAGATATCCTTAAACATATAGAATCTAAAAATGATCCTTACTAATTGTTAGCTCCTAGGGCTGATAGCTAACTGTTGGAGCTTTTATAATAACTGCTAAAATGACTTCTCAAAGGTAACCACATTTCTCAGTATAGTGAACTTGTTTATTTACTTGTCATACCTGCTCTAGGAAGATGTACTTCACTTTTTTAAAAGCTTGGGAAAACTAGCAATGAGTCTGCTTGATTTGGGTCTGGACCTCACATGCAGTTGCCAACTTCTAAAACTCTAAAATTTTAAAGTTTTCCTAGGACTCTAGTTTCTCTGTGCAACCCGATACAGAGAAATGCAGGAAAATGGTGAAAGATGTCAGTAGCTTCTGACATCTACAGCTGAATCTTTCTTTTTAGTTGATATTATGCAACATGAATAATTTATCAAAAGCCCTCACAGGGAACCACACCATGACCATAAAAACTGTCACCACTGCCCAAAGCCAAACAAATAATGCTGGGAAACACAGGAAGTTCTAATACCTGTCTCAAAATGTGTAAAATCACGATCAGACTATCCTACATGTGTCACTGAAAGAGTAGGAGAGTGCATTGCAGAGTCTCCATGGATGAACATTTTCCCAGACTGTTCTGGAGGGGAGAGGAGACCAGAAGGACTGATCAGAATCCTGGGGTCAGTTCTATGATCCAACAATGTGGCCTAGCAACCAATAAGTCAGTTGGATGGGGGAAGGGAGGCTGGCTGAATTCTGAGAGTAGATGCTGTTTTGTAGTGGAAATCAATGCAGTTGTGGTCAGTGTGATATATCAAATGCAGGGTACTTGCCTTTAAAGTATCTGACCCTAATTCAAATTTTAGCTTCACACATGGTATCCTCAGACATGATCCCTGAGCACAGAGCCAGGAGTAAGACTTAAGTACCACAAGTGACCAAAAATCCTAAATACAATATAAAAATGTAGGGCCTCCCTCCATTGTAGTCAGAGTAGGTGAGAACCCCAACCAAAAATGACAAAAACTGGGTGGAGGCCCAGTTTCATCTGCAGCAACCAGTGCAGGAGAGCACACTGCCCAAAAGGTTAAAAAGAGTAGGACTTATACTGTAATTAATGTTTACCAGCACAACATGTTGAAAATACCACACTGTAAAGAACATAAGGAAAAAGCAATGCAAAACACCAGCATATTTAGAGAATGAAAATAATAGCTCTGAAGATCCAACACATCCTGGACATCTACATAGTCTCTCTGAGAAGGACTTTAGAGAGCAAATTTGAAGATTTTCTCAACGAACTCAAATAATACATGGAATGAACTGAACAAACCACAGATAAGAATCAAGAGGATATTTACAACAGTTATAATAAAACTTCAAACTAAAATATCAGGACTGAAAAACTTGTTAGGAAAATGAGAACGTCACTAGAAAGCCTTTTAAGCCTATCAACAGCTGCTGAGGACATGAACTGAAGGATGAGCTTCATAACAACTTTATAAACCAAAAGAAATTAGAAAATAACAGACCATAGTAAAAATCTTCAAAGAATGTAATCAGATGAAAATAGAAATCTGGAATAACTCAAGAACATCATTATCATGCACAGAAATTCCCAGGCTAAAGATTACTTTCAACCAAATCCTGTATGAACAAAGAGTACCAGCTAAAAGAGATCCAAAGAAACACACCCCAAGGTATATTCTGGACACAAAAATGAAAAACACAGATAATAAGGATAGAATACTAAAGGCAGCAAAATAAAAAAGGGAAACTACATACAAAAGGGCATCCTTAAGAATTACAACAAATTTGTCACATGCAAATTTCAAGGCCCAAGGGCAGTGGTAAAATATAAAATGAAAGCTTCAGTAATATTACTTCAACAGACAGACATTTAGGTTTGAGGAAGGATACACAACTTCATGGATAATAACAAAATTTGTGGAGCACAGCAAAAGCAGTACTAAGAGGAAAATTTATAGCTTTTCAAGCACTCATCAGGAAGGAAAAAGGGCCAAAATAAATAATTTAATGTCACAGCTTAAATAATTGGAAAAATATCAACCAAAATAAGCACATGCTAGAAAAAATAATAAAGTTTAGAGCAGAAATTAATGAATTAAAAATACAAAATACAATCTGAAAGATCAATGAAAGCAAGAGTTGGTTCTTTGAAAAAATAAACAAGATCAATAAATCGTTAGCAAAACTCACAAAGAAAGGGTGATATATATATATATATATCCTTTATTACTAGTGGTATCTAAAAGGGGGGATAAAAGAAAAGACAAAGATACATACATACATATGCATACATATGTATAAAGAAAGAGAGAGGGAGAGAAGGAAGTAAAATATTTGCCAAGAGGCAGAAAGAGGGTAGGTGGGAGGGAAACAAAACATTGGTGGTGAAAAGCATGCACTGGTGAAGGATAATATTAACTGGATGATTGTAACTAAATCAACCACAAAAAATTTATAGATATGGTGACCAAGTTAAGTAACTATTAAAAAGGAAAGAAAAGCAGAGTTAATTAAATGAAAAATTCTCTAGAAGGTCTAATAAACAGGCTCAAAATTTCAAAAGAATGAAAAATTGAAATTAAATAGCAAATTTCCGTAATGTCACAAATCAATTAAGTACCAAAATACCATACTAAAACCATAAAATACAAAAGAAAACTACTAAATTAGGATAATATTAGAATATAATTCATCTAACAATGGGTCATATCAATATATAAAATTAGATAATTCAATGGTCAGATAATGCATACCAATCAATTTAAGTGTTCAAAAACAGTAATTTTTGTGCATAATCAGAGTAAAAAAAAAGATGTTTTTTTTAAAAAATAATAATGAAAAGAGGGCGGAATGATAGTGCAGCAGTAAGGCATTTGCCTTGCATGCAGCTAACCCAGAATGGATCTCAGTTTGATCCCCAGCATCCCATATGGTCCCCCAAACCAGGAGTGATTTCTGAGTACATAGCTGGATGCACAAAAAGAACAAATATAGAGCATTTTATTTATAAAAATTTTAAGTAATAGTAACTTTACTGATCTTTAGGATGATCTAATTTGTACTGGATAAAACAAACATTGCAGCTATTTAGCACTGCTGTCCCCAGCTCAATGCAAGGATAATTGCTCATTTGCTGGTTTCAAAATCTTCTAACTATATATATATATATATATATATATATATATATATATATATATATATATGTGTGTGTGTGTGTATATATATATACATACATACATACATACATACATACATATATTTGGAGAGGTGGCTGGGTCACACTAGGATATACTCAGGACTTACTCCAGACTTTTTGCATAGGGATCAATACTGGTGAGTGTGGGATGTCGTGGGGTGCTGGGAATTAAACTTTGGTCCATAGCTGCAAGGCCAGTTCCCTATTCATTATATAGGGAGTTCCTCCTCATATTTCTCCCTGCATTTTATCATCTAGCTTTGATGGGACACAAAAGCTTTCATTATATAATTGTATACACATAATTTGGATACTGAGATTATCTCTGTGTCATCACAGAACTAAATCATTCACCAATATTGTGTATAAGAATCAGAAGATTGAAGACCTATCCAGAAGGCTGTATAGGTCAGGTTGGCTTCCCATTATACAAAAAGTGATGGTACTATTAATATTTATTTAGGGTAGATTTGTGTACAGAGTGTAGGGAGTACAACAGTGACACTTGCTTTAAAACAAAGAGAAGCTAGCATGAAACAGCAAAAATCAATAGTGATAATTTATTCATAAGGCACCCAGTATAATTAGTTGAATATGTGACTTTCTGTACATCAAAATTCCTGTTCCAGCAAAAACTAGAAGATCAATTGTATAGACATTTAAGCAAGTAGATTCTATTTCCAGAAAAAATTTCAAAACTTCTGAGATGTTCTTTTTGTTTATTATTTTAAAATATGTTGCACATAAAGTATCAATAAAAGCACATTATTAATTCACTTATACATCTTTGTGATTGAACTTCTCAAATATTTATTTGGTTATGTTTTTATAAAAAATTTATTTCTTCTCAGAAAAATTATTTCAATGGTAATTTAATTCACTTTCAAACATAAGGGTATAGTGTTCTATTCTTTCAGAATATTAAAAACTAAGTCATAGCTTGAGAAAAGTGGCAGACATCTTTTCTTTAACTTTTTTCTTTATTTAAACAACTTGATTACATATATGATTGTGATTAGGTTTCAGTCATACAAAGAACAACCCCCTCCTTCACCAGTGCAACATTCCCACCACCAATGTCCCAAATCTCCCTCCATCCCACCCCACTCCCACCTGTACTCTAGACAGGCTTTCCAGTTCCCTCATTCATTCACATGATTACAGTAGTTCTCAGTGTAGTAATTTCTGTAACTGCACTCACCATGCTTGTGGTGAGCTTCATGAAGTGAGCTGGAAGTTCCATCCCTCCTCTCATTGTCTCTGAGGATTGTTGCTAAAATGACTTTTATTTTTCTTAAAACCCATAGATGAGTCTATTCTGTGTCTCTCTTTCTCTCTCTCTCTCTCTGTCTCTCTCTCTCTCTTTCTGACTTATTTCACTCAGCATGATTGATTCCATGTACATCCATGTATAGGAAAATGTTATGATTTCATCTCTCCTGACAGCTGCATAATATTCCATTGTGTATATGTACCACAGTTTCTTTAGCCATTTGTCTGTTGAAGGGCATCTTGGTTGTTTCAAGAGCCTGGCTATTGTGAATAGTGCTGCAATAAATATAGGTGTGAGGAAGGGTTTTTTGTATTGTGTTCTTGTATTCCTAGGATATATCCCTAGGAGTGGAATAGCTGGGTCGAATGGGAGCTCAATTTCCAGTTCTTGAAGGAATCTCCATATTTCCTTCCATAGAGGTTGGACTAGACAGCATTCCCACCAGCAGTGGATAAGAGATCCTTTATCTCCACATCCCCGCCTGCACTGATTGTTCTCATTCTTTGTGATGTGTGCCAATCTCTGTGGTGTGAGATGGTATCTCATCGCTGTTTTGATTTGAATCTCTCTGATTAGTGATGAGGAGCAATTTTTTCAAGTGTCTTTTGGCAATTTTTATTTCTTTTTTATCAAAGTATCTGTTCATTACTTCGCCCCATTTTTTGATGGGTTTAGATGTTTTTTTCTTGTAAAGTTCTGTCAGTGCCCTGTATATTTTGGATATTAACCCTTATCTGATGGGTGTTGTGTGAATAGTTTCTCCCACTCGGTGGGTGACTCTTGTATCCTGGGACCTATATACCTTTGAGGTGCAGAAGCTTCTCAGCTTAATGTATTCCCATCTGTTTATCTCTGCTTTCACTTGTTTGGAAAGTGCAGTTTCTTCCTTGAAGATGACTTTAGTCTCAATGTCATGGAGTATTTTACCTATGTGTTGTTCTATATACCTTAGGATATCAGGTCTGATATCAAGGTCTGTAATCCATTTGGATTTTACCTTCGTACATGATGTTAACTGGAGGTCTATGTTCACTTTTTTTCAAGTGGCTAACCAGTTCTGGCAGCACCACTCGTTAAAGAGTTTTTCCCTGCTCCACTTAGGATTTTATGCTCCTTTGTCAAAAATTAGGTGATTTTTATATCTGGGGAACATTGTCTGATAACTGAAGCCTATTCCACTGATCAGAGGATCTGTCTTTATTCCAATACCATGCTATTTTGAGAACTATTGCTTTGTAGTACAGTTTAAAAGTACAGTTTAAAAGTTTAAAAACTGTAGTACAGTTTAAAAGTAATGCCTCCCATTTTCTTTTTCCCTAGGAGTGCTTTAGCTATTCGAGATTGTTCACTGTTCCAGATAAACTTTATAAGTGTTTAATCCACTTCTTTGAAAAATGTCATGGGTATCTTTAGAGGGATCACACTAAATCTACAATGCTTTGGGGAGTATTGCCATTTTAATGATGTTAATTCTGCCAATCCATGAGCAGGGTATGTGTTTTAATTTCCGTGTGTCCTCTCTTATTTCTTGGAGCAGGGCTTGATAGTTTTCTTTATATAGGTCCTTCATGTCTTTGGTCAAGTTGACTCCAAGATATTTTAGTTTGTGTGATACTAATGTGAGGGGATTGCCTTTTGACGTTCATCTCTTCCTGATCATTATTGGTGTATAAAAAGGCCATTGATTTCTGTGTGTTAATTTATAGCCTGCCATCTTGCTATATGAGACTATTGTTTCTAGAAGCTTTTTGGTAGAGTTTTTAGGGTTTTCTAAGTAGAGTATCATGTTATCTGCGAAGTGTGAGAGTTTGACTTCTTCCTTTCCTATCTGGATACACTGGATATCTTTTTCTTGCCTGATCGCTATAGCAAGCACTTCCAGTACTATGTTGAAGAGGAGTGGTGAGAGAGGACAGCCTTGTCTTGTACCAGAATTCAGAGGAAAGGCTTTTAGTTTTTCTCCATTGAAGACAATATTTGCCATTTGCTTGTGATAGATGGCTTCAACTAGATTGAGAAAGGTTCCTTCCATTTTCATCTTGCTGAGAGTTTTGGTCAAGAATGGTTGTTGGGCCTTATCAAATGCTTTCTCTGCATCTATTGATATGATCATGTAATTTTTATTTTTCTTGTTGTTGATGTTGTATATTATGTTGATAGATTTACAGATGTTAAACCATCCTTGCATTCCTGGGATGAAACCCACTTGGTTGTAGTGTATGATCTTCTTGATGATGCATTGGATCCTATTTGCCAGGATTTTGTGAAGATCTTTGCATCTGCATTCATCAGGGATATTGGTCTGTAATTTTCTTTTTTGGAAGCATCTCTGTCTGGTTTTGGTATCAAGGGGATGTTGGCTTCATAAAAGCTGTTTGGGAATGTTCCCGTTTTTTCAATTTCATGAAAGAGCCTGGCTAGGATTGGTAGTAGCTCCTCTTGAAATATTTGAATCAGGGGAATATCCATCACCACCAGAGTTGTCCTCCCTTCATCCCTGTTCCCAAGCATTTATCCCTTTCTCCCTCTTTTATCCCCCAGAATGCTAGTGTAACTAAAAGCATATATGTTAACACTAATGTAAACCTTTCTTTTTTTTTATTTTTATTTTTGCAGTTCCAGATATTTTTACTTGTGGTTTCTTAAAGGTTTAGAGTCAAAGGAGCATTGTATAAACAATGTTAGAGTGGCAATTATCATTTGCATGGACCCACCAAAGTATGGGGGTCCTGGAAAGAAAAAACATTTGGCCTAAGTACAAGGAGACCTTACCCCTGAAGTTTCCTGATATAAGACCATTTCTAGGCTCCAGGCAAACTAGTTTGTCCAATCCTGGTCATTGTCTGTAGTGCCCATACAGTTATATTTTTCACAGTCTCTGTTGTTGGTATCCTGTTTCTGTATTGAAGGTCCTGAAATCTATATATCCTACATTGAAGTCATGATGGTGCAGAGTGGCGTCTAATTTCAACTCAGATATAGGCAATGCAGAAAGCCCTGTCTAGTATGCAGGTAGTTTTTGTTGTTTAAATCTTATCAGTGTTCAGGGAAGACTCTTTTGAGTAAATCGATGCCAGAGCAGCAGTTGGGTATTCCCTGGTAGAGGATTGCTTCCAAGTGATGTCATAGACAACTTTGGATGTTTTGTTCAGGGGTGACTGAAAAATGCCCAAACCTCTGAGGCCTGTGCCAGGTCATCATAGACGTTCTTTTAAATGCTGTATATGAATCATGGCTTTTTATTCTGAATATCATTATATGAGTTAAAGCTTTTATTGTCATTATTTTTCAGGTAAAATAATTGAAGCACTGAATATGCTAATATTCTCAATATGACATTTTTGGTAAGAATCAGAGCTGAGATTTTGCTTATAATATTTGACTTCAAAATTCATGTGAAGGCTTGGAAAGAGTATAATATTTCAATTCTTGACACCACATTGTTCTCCATTGTCAGGAGCAAACCTGGTTGCCCCTGAGCACTACCACGTGTGGTGACAACACAGAGGGTAAGCAGCATTGTATTCTCAGGCCCTTATATTGAACTTTAAGCCTATATGAAAGTATCTAAAAGTGCATCTACTAGTGGGTCTCTTAGATTTCCTCAGCAGTACTTGAAGCCTCTCTGTTACATAAGTGAAAAAAAATTAAAACATAAAGATTTGGGATGAAGCTCAGTGGTAGCTCATCCCTTGCAAGTGTGATTCTGTGAGTTTGATCTCCAGTATTAAAAAGATAAATAAATTAAAATAAATGAAATTGTCTCTAATTTTGATTATTAACCAAATTCTATATTATTTAATTCAGAAGAAGTTTATGTTCAACTTAATTAACTTTATGAATTCTGTGCTCCCCAAATAACTTTTATGATCTTCTTCTGATTGTAACACAAAAATGCCTGCTAAATTATATGCATTCTTGTGAAAAAAAAAACTGGTGCCAGAATGGTGGTGCTAGCGGTAAAGGTCTGCCTGCAAGTGCTAGCCTAGGACAGACTATGGTTCGATCAGCCGGTGTCCCATATGGTCCCCCAAGCCAGGAGCGATTTCTGAGCACATAGGCAGGAGTAACCCCTGAGCATCAAACAGTTGTAGCCCAAAAACCAAAAACTAAAAACCAAAAAAAAAAAAAAAATTACCTAAATTGGTGATGGAAAAATTGATGACAAATTCTCTCTCCTCTCTCTCTCTCTCTCTCTCTCTCTCTCTCTCTCTCTCTCTCTCTCTCTCTTCTCTCTCCTCTCTCTTTCTCTCTCACACATACACACACTCTATATATACTCTATATATAATATAGTAGAGATGTATCTCATATTGTTTTTTAATAAAATTAATTAGTAATTAAATTAATGGATTTATGAAAAAACTAGAGATAACTCAAAACTATAAAAAAACTCTAAAATGTAATATTACACGAAAACCACAAATTTTTTGTGGCTTTTTTTTTTTTTTTTTTTTTTGGTTTTTGGGCTACACCCAGTGATGCTCAGAGGTTATTGCTGGCTATGTGCTGAGAAATTGCTCCTGGCTTGGGGGACCATATGGGACGTCTGGAATTGAACGAAGGTCTGTCCTGGGTCAGCCACTTGCAAAGCAAATGCCCTACCGCTTACACCACCACACCAGCTCCTGAAAGCCACAGTTTTATGTTTACTTAAATATTTCACAATTTGAAAAGAATATCAAATTACGGGCTGGAGAGATAGCATGGAGGTAAGGCGTTTCCTTGCATCCAGGTCGGTGGTTCAAATCTCTGCATCCCATATGGTCCCTCGAGCCTGCCAGGAGCAATTTCTGAGCATAGAGCCAGGAGTAACCCCTGAGCATTGCTGGGTGTGACAAAAAACAAAAAAAAACAAACAAAAACAAAAAACAAAAACCAACAACAACAAAGAATATCAAATTACATAATTTTTCTAGATCACAAAAGCATTATCATTTTATCAGAAAGATAATATTATTTAACCCTATATTATTTCTATAAATTAATAGAAAAATTTATACTGATTTTACTCATATATAAAAAAATATTTGTCTAGAATTAGACTATCAAACAGTGCATAAAGAGATTTCTTTTAATTACTTAGTGTAGGGAATAAAATCCAGGGTGTGTCACTATTACTGAGCAAAATTTTTGGTCCCTAGAAAAGAAGATTTTTAAAAAATACTTTTAAATTTTAAATTGGATTTTTTCTTACCACTTACATAGTAAAATAAGAGTATACAATGAAATGATGAAGAAACTTCTCATTCATTTGAGCATTCCATATTATAATAAATCTTTGATATTTTTAGAAGGAGCAGATACTGTGCAAAAGTTGATCTTTGAAGCAGTGGCATTTTTTCAGCTAGACTTGGTAAGAAGATACAGATAGTTGAGCATTAACACCTTAGGAGTTTGTGATGCTTAGGTTCCTCTGTGTTAGGGGCCACCAAGGCTAACCCAGAAATACTCAAAATCTCTAGTGCTGTACTTAATAATAATGAAAAGGAAGCCCAAAATCCCACCCTTTACCCCTTAAATCTTAGAGATACTTTGTTCCAATCTCTCCCTTTGCCCCCTTTTGCTTCTGTCTGACGGTTAATAACTCCTGTCAACAGTTAATGACTCCTACTCCTGTTGACGGTTAATAACTTCTTTTGCAGACGGTTAACAAAGTCTATGGAAGGCCTTCACACCTTGGTCAGGGTCTCTCACTCTCTGCTCTTGGTGGCACTTTGCCCTAGTTTGTGCTGATCCCCAGCATGCTGGCTAATAAACCCTTTGCAATTGCATGAGAGAGTGGCTTGGAGTCTTCCTTGAGCACACAATTGGTCGGCCGGCCCCAACATTAATGGGTATATATAACTGGTATATTTACTCTGCTGTATCTACTAATATTGGAGATATATATATATATATACATATATATATGGTATTCAAGATGGAATTGGGTTCCCATAAATGCAAGAGCTTCCTCTTAATATTGGTATTAACATCCAAGTCTCAAAAAAAAGCAGAAAAGATAAAAGCAATTTGATAAAGAATTAACTGGCAAAAAATGAGAATTTTATCAGTCATTTTAGCAGAAAGCAGGAAAAACTAGAGAAAATAACACAGTACAATATTTCTGAAATTTGAAGGCTCAATGTCTAGTTGGTTTAGTTTTGTTCTTGGACATCTCATTCTGGCTATTCTTCCTAACTAAAAGATTTACACATGGTAGAGAAAGAAAAATCCTAGTTACTTCCTCTTTGAATAGTATGACTCTTATGTGAGAACTCCTTCTTCATGACTATATAAAGCCTTGTTTACCAGTCTTCCACTTCCAAATAATACATAAGAACTTATGAGGTCACAAACACAAACTAATTATTTCTCATTCTGATGCATTTTAAATTCATGATCTCATAATGCAAAACACATTCATCCTATTCCAATAAGTCTGAAAGACTTAATTTGTTCCATCACCCACTCTTTAGTCCAAAGTCTTATGCTTCATCAAAATAGATGTGGGTGAGATTTGAAATATGGTTCATGATTGGAGAAAATTTCTCTTTGGTTGTGAATATATAAAATTACATATTTATGTGTTCTTCAATAGGATTAGAGATAAAGTAGACATTACAAATTCTAAGAAAAGAACAAAAATGAAGGGAGAAGCAATAGATTTTAAACAGATATGATATATAACATCAGAGAAAAATTCCATTAGAAAATTTAAAGTTTAGGGGCTGGAGTGGTGGCGCAAGCGGTAAGACATCTGCCTTGCCCACACTAGCCTAGGACGGACCACACTTCAATACCCCCGGCATCCCAATTGGTACCCCAAGCGAGGAGCAATTTCTAAGTGTATAGTCAGGAGTAATCTCTGAGCATCACCGGGTGTGACCTAAAAAAACAAAACAAAACAACAAAAAAAAGAAAATTTAAAGTTCAAAAGTCCAGTCTTTGAGGGACTGGAGTGTAGTGCTTGTCTGCATATGCCCAACTAAGGGTCAATCCCTGGCATCCTGTATGGTTCCCATCAACAAGAGTAATTTCTGAAAGCAGAGCCAGAAATTACTGAACACTGGAGGTTGTGGCCCCCAAACAAAAACAAAATAACTGTCTTTGAACAAATATTCTATTCCTCTAATATATTACACTGGCTGAGACACTTCTAAACCTTATACAGCCAACTTCATCTTTTTGGATCTGATGTATTATCTCACATATGTTAAATTTTGTATTCCTCCCCTGACTCGGTGCTCAGGGATCATTCCTGTAGTTATTGGTTTGGATAGAGAGGTTGATGATGGAGATTAGCTTTATGCAAGGCAAGAATCTTAAACTCTGCCTTAGCTCTCTAGTTCTATAGTCTATAATTTTATAAATGTATCTACCTTGCAAGATATAACAACTCAGGAAACATTTATATATAGTACTGTTGTATATTCTTAGAAAGTTGAAAAATTACTAATGAAATTTTTAGTGAGTCCCTTTCACAAAGAGTCATTTATTCATTTATTACTCATAAAAATCTATTTTGGAACAAATATAATAAATAAATATTTGATTTAATTACAACTAAATGGGTATTTACAGGATGCTTATTAACCAACCCACAATGGTTGAATATATAAAAGTTTGACCTTCTACTATAATAATTCACATGGTTCTGTATTATTTTCAAAAATAGAAATACTTGTAGTAATCTGGTCATGTCTCCTGTAAACATGTCTCTTTTTAATGAGGTTATACTCCCCAGGATATTGTACCAGATTCAGTTCATGCATTGCTGTGCAGAGTCAAGCTTCTAAATATCTAGTTGATTTTGAGAAAGATTTAATATACAAAATTATTTCAAGAAGCTATGTTAGGACTTGCATTCTGATTACAACTCCAAATGAGCAAAAAGTGCGAACTTCAACTAAATGAGGTCCCTAGTACAAATATCCACATAGTGTATTTAACTGTACAATTGATCTCTCATCCTAAGAATCACAACTCAGAGTAATAATTTTGTTCTTATTTCACATCTTTTCTCCTTTTAATTTTCTTCTATATATGGGATCAGTATGTAGGAAATATGTAGGTAGACTTTAGGAGCGAAAAAAAAGGTTGAAGAACATTAAACTAGAAATTATAAGGTGATTATTTGACCTTACAACACACATTACATTAGATATTACAACACATAATACATATTACATCATTAAAAAGGAAGTCTAAGCCACCAAAGTGAAAATTGTAGTCTATGTTGGCTTCATAGTTAACCATGGTTTTAGAAATAAATGTCTGATTTTTTTAAGTCATTGGCTTGCATATGTTTATTTTTGTATGTATATGTCATTTTATATAAAAATAAAAAAATAAATGAGTACACATATTAGCTGTATGATTTTACATAGCTATATACTTTATACTCAATAGCATAACTTCATGATCTGCCAACTATTTCTTGAATTCCCTCTGATATTAATACTATGTGTTTGGAAGAATTCTATCAACTATTTTAGTATAAGAACAGATCAAACATTGATCATTATGAAAGCATTTTTCAAATATGATTGCACTTGACATTCTTTTAGTTGATTAACTCAGTGTACCAAAAAGACAGTATAAGATATTAAATGCTTCATTTTTAAAAAAATTAGTTATGGGATTTTAATGTATTTCTACCAACTAATTAGAAATTGAGAACTATTAAAAATATCACACAATTTTTCTCTCTAATTACTTTTGTACACATTTTTCTAAAGGTTTCTCATGTATCTCATTTATCCTCAGCAATTTTATTGGGATGAAGTATTAGGCCACTTTTGACATTGCTCAGGGGATACTTTTGCTGCATTGGCGGTTGCTCTTGATGGTGCTCAGGGAGACATTGTGTTGCCAGAGATGAAACCTAGCCTTTCTCAATGCAAAAAATGTGCTAAATCCTTTTAGTTATCTCTTCAATCCTGGTTTTATAAAGGGTACCTAATACCAAGATACCTGGAACCACAAATGTAGATTCTTTTCATCAATCAGGGGTGGGAGTGCTGCAACCAAGACTTAAACTCTGGGATTTACAAGACAAAAGAAAAGGAGAAAAATTAATCTCAGCAGCTTTAGAAATAACTCAAAAGTAATGGAGCATATATATACACACACACACATATATATACACATATATATACATACACACACACACACACACACATATATATATATATATATATATATATATATATATATATATATATATATATATATATGTCACGTGAGAAACACTGAGCTTGATCTCAAGGCCTAAAGGCCCTCTATAGCAATGTTGAATATGATTCTTAATATTTCAGCACAATCAGATTGAACATTCAAGTATCTCATTTTATTCAGCCCAGCTCAGAAGTCTGAGCACCACAGAGAGTAAACTTTCTCCCCCCATGCCTCTTAAAATACTAATCTCAGAAGTATAATTTTTATTAGTTATAATACTTATTTTCCCTTTAGGCTTAGTAAAGTATCTAATATTTTACTTTAAATTTCTTAGTAAACTCTAACTATAATCTATGATTATTATCTTGAGGATGACATATCTAAGAATTTTAGAAGCAAAGAGAACATCTTCAATCTGCCTTACAAGTTTTTTATCTTATGAATGGTCATTCATTTAACATTGTTGCTACAATTCTCAAATGCACTATGAAGTCCCCCGATGGTGCATTCAAAATGTACTTTAATGAAAAAAATTACATACAATACATATTTACAATATCATATATGTATATAATGCATATGTAATTATATACATTATAATTATATAAATCATAGTAAAAATATATAGTTAGATACTATCTATATATTCATTTTACTGATCATACCAGTGTTATGCATCCCAAGATAGAATCTGTAACTACACCTTTTTTAGAGTTGTAGTTTTACATCATCAGTGACAAAACTGTTTATAATGGGGGAAAGCTAAGTTAAATTAAACTTCTTATATCATCCTTCATTTTAAGTGTTTGTCAAGGATACGGTGTTTATTTTGTTTGTTTTGTTTATGAGGTGCCCAGCTATGCTCAGGGCTTATTACTGACTCTGTGCTCAGGCTACTCTAAGTGTAGTCAGAAATATGAAATGGGGCCAACCAAATATAAGACAATACTTTCTGTATTGTCTGTCCAAACCCAAGCCAAACTTATTTTATGATCAGTGCAATTTTTGAGGAAATATGACCTAAATTTTGATATGTGTCAAAATGTTAGAAATGTAGAGGGAGACTGAGGAAATAGTGAAAAGTATTTTGCAGAGTCATGGAAGACATTATTCTAAAGAGTCAGAATGAGGTTTATTAATGTAATTAGGTCCTATGAATTCATTTTTAGAACTTATTAAAGTTCAACTACTATCCTCCAACACTGAAGGAGCTTGATGAAATAAACAGTAAATTATTTTGGCAGCCTTGACCTTTCCCAGGTAAGAATTTAAGGAAATTAGAGTAATAATTCTAAGGACAGTTTCGAGCTTCTAGAAACTGCACATGTTTTGGTCAAGCCTCTTAACATTTATTTAGAGCTTTAACATGTGGTATTTAGAAGTAAATATAAAGCTGTAGTAGAAAATATGGCTGAGAAGAATTTTACTAAAGTTTGTATAAAAAGACTACCCTTGTCATTAACCAGAGAAATCTTTTACTGAAAAGTAATTTTGTTTCTATTATTTAATTTTTCTTATAATGTACCACATAATTTACACTATAAACCACAGTCTTTCATTTGCCATGAAAAAATTTAAATGAACTTTCCTGCTCTGTTCATTTAAAATCATATTCAACAAGTTTCTCTGTATTCATTTCTCTGAATTTGTTTACAATATTAATGTTTTGTGATTTTATGGCTTTTGTACTTGTCTTTAATCCATGTGTGCAACTTTCTAATCCATCACATATCTTGGTAATTTGCACCTTTATATATACTCAGATATTATTGTAGAAAACTTCACGAACTCTTGGACTAAACTTATAACTCACTCTAAACCACCATACTATTGAAAGTCACATACAATAATTTTCATCTTCTTGCAATATTTCATATATGTTTTATTACATAATAACACATACTAGGAGGGTATCTCTTCCTTGCTCTATTCTCTGTATTTACATGAGGACCTAGCACTTAACAGGTGCTTAGTAAATACAGGCTTAAAAAATGAAAAGAAATAAAAAGAAAAGGAGAAAAGGATGTAAAGAAAATGAAAGAAGGAACAAAATATGTCTTTGTAGTAGTTTTATATTTTTGAATTGACACATAAATATATAAAGTTTTTTATTGTTTTGCTTATGTTCTGTTTGTTGGGCCACACCTGAATTTGCTCTCAGAAATTATTACTGATGTGACTTGGAGCCTATATAGAATGCCAGGAATTTAATCTGGGTTGGTTACATGCAAATAAAGTGCCCTACCTGCTGTATCATTCCTCTGACTCTTGCTTACATGTTTCATTTAATTTGAAATCAAGAAAACATCCTTTAATTTTAAAGATGTAGTAGTTACTAAAGTTATCTTTAAGCTAGTTGCAAATGTTACACAGGCTACATGAAAGCATTAAATATTATACATATTGAATGAGATAAAATCTAAAAAAGGAGTAAAATTAATATTCATTAAAACATTAATTAGGGGCTGTAGAGATAGCATGGAGGTAGGGCATTTGCCTTGCATGCAGAAGGACGGTGATTTGAATCCCGGCATCCCATATGGTTCCCCAAGCCTGCCAGAAGCAATTTCTGAGCGTAGAGCCAGGAGCAACCCCTGAGCACTGCCGGATGTGATCAAAAACCAAACCAAAACAAAACATTAATTAGGAAAAAACGATTAATTAGGAAATAAGTAGTTATGAAAGCATATAAGAATCCTGGTATAACAGTTTATGACAGTTCAGCTATGTAGTTTATTGAATTTAAACACCTTTCTTCCAATTCAAATATATATATATATGTCTACCTGTCCTATGTATCTTTTTTATCTGATATTTCACTGTTTGGTAAATTTATAAAGGTCTTCTGCCTTCAGAATATCCATCTTGGAACTGACATCAACTTGAAATAAAGTAGGTGCTTACTTGAGAGAAAAAAATATTGCCATTTGATAGTGGTGATAATGACTTTTGTACTTTCAGTTCTGTGGGATTAATGATTACATATTTATCCCAACGATAACAACACACCCTGAGATATCATTAATCTCTAGGAAACCATCAGCACTTTGATTGTTATACTTAAATTAAAATTTAGGGCCAAAACAGGCCCCCGCCATGCCGGAGGCCTGCTTGGCCAGGCCTAGAGGGGGTGCGGGACTTGGGTAACCCCAGCACCCCTCTACCGCCTTGCTCCAGATCTCCAGGGCTTCCCCGGGCCACACGCCTGGGCAAGCAGGTGAGTTGGGTCCCTTGGTGGAGCTTGAAGGTACCCTAGGCCTTCCCCCACCATCCATGCAGCTCCTTAGGGAGGGTCTGGGTGGGGCTCTGAACTTCTGGTCTCCCAGCTTCTTGAAGGATCTCTCCTTCCTGGGAGCCGGGAGTTTAGCAGGAGGAGGTTTGGCAGGCCCCTGCCATGCCGGAGGCCTGCTTGGCCAGGCCTAGTGGGGGTGTGGGACTTGGGTAACCCCAGCACCCCTCTACCACCTTGCTCCAGATCTCCAGGGCTTCCCCAGGCCACACGCCTGGGCAAGCCAGGGAGTTGGGTCCCTTGGTGGAGCTTGAAGGTACCCTAGGCCTTCCCCCACCATCCATGCAGCTCCTTAGGGAGGGTCTGGGTGGGGCTCTGAACTTCTGGTCTCCCAGCTTCTTGAAGGATCTCTCCTTCCTGGGAGCCGGGAGTCTAGCAGGAGGAGGTTTGGCTGGCACTGGTAATCTCTGTGCAGTCTACATTTTCAAAATCGCACGGGGGCAATTGCCCCCGCATGCACAAGGAACATTAATAGTACTCTCACAAGAAACATTAATAGTACTCTCACAAGAAACATTAATAGTACTCACTATCATTGAATTATGTTTTTATGTATGCAGAATGTCCATTTTGTACTCTGCCCTTTTGCATACCCCTTCATAATTTCATATTTCTCTTTAACTTCTTTAACTCCTATCATCATTACTCCTTTTTTACCCTTTCTAACTTAAGTACTGTTGAGTCGTAAGTCACAGACCAAAGTGGTGCCCTAGAGTTAACACCCACTCAACTATTTTAAAAGGCATAAAAAGGACACATATCTTTTCAACATTTTATGGGTGTTTTCTTTGACGGCTATAACTTTTGCTAAATACTTTCTAATACAGTGATGATCCCCCTCCCCATGTTTTTTATCTTCTCTTTGTGAACTGCTCAATATGGAATTTGGTGTGAAAGAATCCCTCAGTTTAATACTTATGTTTGAACCAAGTCATGGGTCTTGTTGGAAATGTTCTTACGCCCCCATATAGCTGATAGCACCACATGGCTTTATATCTTGTTTCCGTAGGCACACTAACATGGGAAAATACTATACATACCAATAAGTTCTTAGCTAATAGAAATGGGAACACACAAATCTTGTAGTGCAATGAGACCTTACACCCTGAACATTGACATAAAGACCTGGCACAGGCCTCAGAAGAATGGGCATTCTCCATTTACCCCTTGATCTACAGAAGACATTTACAAAACATCCAAGGTTGTATATAACATCACCCGGAGGCATTCCTGTACCAGGGACGACCCTACAGCTGCTCTGACATCGATCTACTCAAAAGAGACACCCCTTAACACTGAGAAGACAACAAGAACAATGACCTGCTTACTGGACAGGGCTTGCTATATTGCCCCTTAATGGTGAGGTTTGTCTATAACATCACCTGGAAGCAATCCTCTATCACGGAAGACCCTACCACTGCTCAGACATCGTCCTGCTCAAAAGAGACTTCCCTTAACACTGAGAAGACTTAACAACAACAACCTGCTTACAGGACAGGGCTTCCTGCATTGCCCTTTCATGGTGAGGTGAAATGAGAAGGCACTCCACATCATGACTTCAATGTAGGACATGCAGATTCCAGAATCTTTAATACAGAAACATGAGACCAACAACAGAGACTTTGTGATAAGTGTGTTGGCGCTACGGACAATGTCTTGGATCGAACGATAACTTGCCTGAAGCCTAGAGTTGGTCTTATGCCAGGAAACTTCAGGGGTAGGATCTCTTTGTATTTAGGCCAAGGTTATTCCTTTCCATGCCTCTCATATTTTGGTGGGCCTATGCAAACAACAATTGCCACTCTAACACCGTTTTTACTGTGCTCCTTTGACTCTAATCCTTAAAACGCACCCACTTAAAATTTGAGGTTAACTTAAGCTAATATGCATGTACATGGAAATGTAAAAAATACTATGCCTTTAATGTTTAAGGAGTTACGTAAGTTTTATGGCTTTAGATTGCTTTGTGTGCTGTTAAGAAATATTATAATGTGCTACAATCTGGGGACTTGAGGGACAAAGTAATTGCACATGAATTCTGTTTTATTTATCTTAGCTTTCTTTGGTGAAAGTTCAAAGTTAAGATATCAGCAAAGGGACTTCTTCTGATAATTATGTTATGGGTGATTGTCCTTCCACTGTAACTTTACCTTGTCCTCTTTCTTTGCATCTTTTGTTCTCATAATTCAAAATAAAAAAATTATAAAAAAAAATTTAGCGCCAAAAATGTGGACAAAACAACGGGTCATGTTCCCTCAAATTCAAGATCCAGATTATGTTCTGATAGAGAATTCCAGTTTTGTTGAATCCCATAATAAATTATTGCAGGCAAACAGACATGTGAGACTCTGGTCATGTGGATTAGAAAATACATTTATTTATTTATTTATTTGTTTGTTTGTTTATTTATTTTTGGTCAAAACCAAAGAAGCACAAAGGTCTCATGCCAGTTAAAATGCAGGATATATTTTGAGAACGTCAAAGACAATTTGAGATGCAAAAGTCTTAGGTTCAATACATTGAGTAGACTCTCAGAAAGGAAAAGCTTTGAGGCAGGAACAAAAGGCATGATAAAAGGATAATAGAGCATAATCAGTTCCAAGCTCTCTCCCTTGACATTTTAGTAACATGCTTTCAGAGGTAGATTGAAATACCATATAAATGAATCTTCGGAAAGCAAGATATATCCACCTTAGGAACTCACCCACATGGGATGTGGGCACTCATTGAATCCCCCATCTTGGCATGACTAGCATATCAGATTGAGATGATGTACTCTTTATGTCAGAGTTCTCTTGCTTCTCAGATTCTCAAATTGGCATGTGCATTCATATTCTCTTTTAGAGTAGTCAAGTTCCTCTGAACACGTTCCCTTCTCTTTATTCTCCCTTTATATTTAGCAAGTAAACTTCTATTACTTGACTGTACCTTTCTTTTTTGCGAAGGGTAGACAATGAATCTGAAAACTGACAGAGATTGGTACTGACTTTTATTTTTAATCAAAGAGCAATTTTTCTGGTACAGAATGCATTTATATCTCCCTGAAGAAATTCAGTGAAGATCAAGTGAAATTCAGACAGTCTCACAGCTATCTATACTGGGACGGGTGGGATACAAATGTCCTTTGTCAGTTGTGAGCTTTCCACACACTTCTTCAAGAAATACAGTTGAGGGAATCCAGGAAACCAGTGGTATTCTCCATCTTGAACCTACTATTTCTATCACTCCCCACTTTTTTTGGGGGGGTCACACGTGTTTGACGCTCAGGGGTTACTCCTGGCTATGCGCTCAGAAATTGCCCCTGGCTTGGGGGGCCCATGTGGGATGCCGGGGGATGGAACCGAGGTCCGTCCTACACTAGCTCTTGCAAGGCAGACACCTTGCCTCTAGCGCCACCTTCCCGGCCCCATAAATTAAAGTTTTTTGTTTTTGTTTTTTTTGGGGGGCCATAACCGGCAGTGCTCAGGGGTCACTCCTGGCTGTCTGCTCAGAAATAGCTCCTGACCGGCACGGGGGACCATATGGACACCAGGATTTGAACCAACCACCTTTGGTCCTTGGCTCAACTACTTGCAAGGCAAACGCCACTGTGCTATCTCTCCGGGCCCCCCACTTTTCATTAGTTACCTGTGAAATATATTTTACTAACAACCCAGGAGATCTTTTAATTTTAGCAACTTTTATTCCAACAAGAAACAAAATGCTATGAAAGTGATCTGATTTATGTTGAGGAAAAAATTGCTTTAGCAAACCTGTTTGCAAATTAAAAGAAATTTAATAAATAAAATGTATATTTTATATGTATATACACATTTAAATTATATGATTAGAAATAACCATATATATGTTTGAAGAAAATCTCTAAATGTATTTTGGAAAAGATGCAAGCTTTCATATATACCAGCTAATATAGTAAATAACCTCCAAAGATATAAAGTTTACAGGGCTGGAGTGGATGTACAGTTAATAAGGCACTTGTTTTGTATGTCGCTAAATTAGATTCTATCCTTATCACCACATATAGTTCCCTGAACCACTCCAAGGCGTAATCTCTGAAAACAGAACGAAGAATAAGCTCTGATCGTAGAGGCTAAGGTCAAAAAGTTGTAAAGTGAAAAACTAAAGACTGACTGTGTGTCACCAAGTTCTTATATTCATAGATCACTATTATCATAGCATTAGGAAGACTCAGAGGGTGGGTAGGTCTGAAGGATGGAGTCTTCATTATTGAAACTAGAATTCTTATAAAACATACCTCAGAGATATTCCTGGATTTTTATATCATGTGAAGACACAGCAGAAGTACACCAGCTATGATCCAAGAAAAAAAGTACTCACCAGAAGGCAATGTAGCAATGAGTAATGTGCATTTTTTTGATTATAAGATACCAAACCACTGGTGTTTTGCTACATCAGTCTTAATAGACAATTATACAAATATTTCCACCAGAACTTGACAAAGTAGTTCTGAAAAGGTAATATATATGCCAAATGTATAGGACTATAGAGATAGGGAAGAATTCAAGCATGCAGATATTTAAACAATAAAGTTACTGAATGGTGACACCAGACTCTTGCAAAAAAGCAAATAAGAAGAACTTAAGATTTTTATTTATTTATTTATTTATTTTGTTTTTTTGGGCCACACCTGGCATTGCTCAGGGGTTACTCCTGGCTGTCTTCTCAGAAATAGCTCCTGGCAGGCACAGGGGAACATATGGGACACTGGGATTTTAACCAACCACCTTTGTTCCTGGATAGGCTGCTTGCAAGGCAAACGCCGCTGTGCTATTTCTCCGGGCCCATAACTTGAGATTTTTATCATTTGTTTTATATTTTAGTAGTTTAGGGAGATTTTTATTCATTTGATTTTCTTACAGGTCTTCAAATAGAATACCGTACCTGTAGCAATTTTATATCAGTTTTTACTGTTGCCCTGTGGGCCTGGCAACCAAGCTAAGAAAATCTCAGTCAGTTTCCAGCACAGTTCAATGACAACATGACTTTTTATTTCAGAGTTTCTTAATTCTGCTGTGATATTACTCTTCATTGTTTGCCTTCACTAACTGTAAGTTATGAGATTGATTCCAGGTTCTGTTGGCAATCAGACAGGTTCTATTTGTTTTTCACATTCTATTCATTTTTAGTTAAGTATTTGGGTGATTGTAGTGTTAGAATAAAATTCAGGTTCACATATTGATGAGCCACAAAGATTTCTTTACAAATAAAAGCTCCTCTTATAAACTTTATTTCTAATAATTTTATGTGCATAAAATTATATTCACGATTCTTCTCTTCAAAGCTAAAAAATGCTGTACTGGGCAATAATAATAGGGTATTATAGATTTAGTCTAAAATTGTGGGCTAGAGAGATAGCCTATGTGTTAAATAAAATACAAGTCTTGATTGTGGCCAATCTGGGTTTTAGACCTGGCAACTCAGATTACCCGGAATACCACTGGTATGACCTTGGAGACCCCTGAGCAACCTCAGTAATCCCCAGCTCTCAGGTTTTAAACAGTGCCACTTAAGAAATCTGTGGTTGTGTGAGGTTCCCTGAGGATAGAAGAGCCCTATGGCCTCTTGAGCATTCTAATATAACTGCTTCACTCTTCTCACTTCTGCCAAAACAAACAAACAAATAAACCATCTCACCTAGACATCTTTCAGGTCTCTGCCAAACTAGTAATTTGTCAGTCTGTCAGTCTTTCTTTCTTTTTCTTTTTCTTTTTTCTTTTTTTTTTTTTGGTTTTTGGGCCACACCTGGTGACGCTCAGGGGTTACTCCTGCCTATGCCTGCCTATGCGCTCAGAAGTCGCCCCTGGCTTGGGGGACCATATGGGACACCGGGGGATGGAACTGCCGTCCATCCAAGGCTAGCACAGGCAGGCAGACACCTTATCTCTAGCGCCACCGCCCGGCCCCTGTCAGTCTTACAATTTTGAGTCTGTCTGGGAATTTTATCACTAAAGCTGCTATGCAGTTTTCAAATTTAACTACTGTCTGTTTAAAAATTTGTATTTTATTTATATAACCACATACTTGTTTATATTCAGAACATAGTTTGGTGATTTATCTACAGTTTTAGTGATCTATTTACTATTTATCTTTTTTTTTTAAATTTTTTTCTTTATTTAAACATCTTGATTACATATATGATTGTGATTAGGTTTTGGTCATGTAAAGAACAACCCCTTCAACAGTGCAACATTCCCAACACCAATGTCCCAAATCTCCCTTCATCTCACCCCACCCCCACCTGTACTCCAGACAGGCTTTCCAGTTCCCTCATTCATTCACATGATTATGGTAGTTCTCTGTGTAGTTATTTCTATAACTGCACTCACCACTCTTTGTGGTGAGCTGCATATTGTGAGCTAAACCTTCCAACCCTCCTCTCTTTTGTTTCTGATAATTTTTGCAAAAATGACTTTTTTTTAAATTTATTTAAACACCTTAATTACATACCTGATTGTGTTTGGGTTTCAGTCATGTAAAGAACACCACCCATCACCAGTGCAACATTCCCATCACCAATGTCCCAAGTCTCCCTTCGCCCCACCCGACCCCCGCCTGTACTCTAGACAGGCTCTCCATTTCCTCATACATTCTCATTATTAGGACAGTTCAAAATGTAGTTATTTCCCTAACTAAACTCATCACTCTTTGTGGTGAGCTTACTGAGGTGAGCTGGAACTTCCAGCTCTTTTCTCTTTTGTGTCTAAAAATTATTATTACAAGGGTGTCTTTCATTTTTCTTAAAACCCATAGATGAGTGAGACCATTCTGCGTTTTTCTCTCTCTCTCTGACTTATTTCACTCAGCATAATAGATTCCATGTACATCCATGTATAGGAAAATTTCATGACTTCATCTCTCCTGACAGCTGCATAATATTCCATTGTGTATATGTACCACAGTTTCTTTAGCCATTCGTCTGTTGAAGGGCATCTTGGTTGTTTCAAGAGTCTTGCTATGGTAAATAGTGCTGCAATGAATATAGGTGTAAGGAAGGGGTTTTTGTATTGTATTTTTGTGTTCCTAGGGTATATTCCTAGGAGTGGTAAGCTGGATCGTATGGGAGCTCGATTTCCAGTTTTTGGAGGAATCTCCATATTGCTTTCCATAAAGGTTGAACTAGATGGCATTCCCACCAGCAGTGGATAAGAGTTCCTTTCTCTCCACATCCCCGCCAACACTGTTTATTCTCATTCTTTGTGATGTGTGCCATTCTCTGGGGTGTGAGGTGGTATCTCATCGTTGTTTTGATTTGCATCTCTCTGATGATTAGTGATGTGGAACATTTTTTCATGTGTCTTTTGGCCATGTGTATTTCTTCTTTGTCAAAGTGTCTGTTCATTTCTTCTCCGCATTTTTTGTTGGGGTTAGATGTTTTTTTCTTGTAAAGTTCTGTCAGTGCCTTGTATATTTTGGAGATTAGCCCCTTATCTGATGGGTATTGGGTGAATAGTTTCTCCCACTCAGTGGGTGGCTCTTGTATCCTGGGCACTATTTCCTTTGAGGTGCAGAAGCTTCTCAGCTTAATATATTCCCATCTGTTAATCTCTGCTTTCACTTGCTTGGAGAGTGCACTTTCCTCCTTGAAGATGCCTGTAATGTCCTGGAGTGTTTTGCCTATGTGCTGTTCTATATATCTTATGGTTTTGGGGCTGATATCGAGGTCTTTAATCCATTTGGATTTTACATTCGTACATGATGTTAGCTGGGGGTCTAAGTTCAATTTTTTGCAAGTGGCTATCCAATTGTGCCAACACCACTTGTTGAAGAGGCTTTCCCTGCTCCATTTAGGATTTCCTGCTCCTTTATCAAAAATTAGGTGGTTGTATCTCTGGGGAACATTTCTGAGTATTCAAGCCTATTCCACTGATCTGAGGACCTATCCTTATTCCAATACCATGCTGTTTTGATAACTGTTGCTTTGTAGTACAGTTTAAAGTTGGGGAAAGTAATTCCTCCCATATTCTTTTTCCCAATGATTGCTTTAGCTATTCGAGGGTGTTTATTGTTCCAAATGAATTTCAAAAGTGTCTGATCCACTTCTTTGAAGAATGTCATGGGTATCTTTAGAGGGATGGCATTAAATCTGTATAATGCCTTGGGGAGTATTGACATTTTGATGATGTTAATCCTGCCAATCCATGAGCAGGGTATGCGTTTCCATTTCCGTGTGTCCTCTCTTATTTCTTGGAGCAGAGTTTTATAGTTTTCTTTGTATAGGTCCTTCACATATTTAGTCAAGTTGATTCCAAGATACTTGAGTTTCTGTGGCACTATTGTGAATGGGGTTGTTTTCTTAATGTCCATTTCATCCTTATTACTATTGGTATATAGAAAGGCCATTGATTTTTGTGTGTTAATTTTGTAGCCTGCCACCTTGCTATATGAGTCTATTGTTTCTAGAAGCTTTTTGGTAGAGTCTTTAGGGTTTTCTAAGTAGAGTATCATGTCATCTGCAAACAGTGAGAGCTTGACTTCTTCCTTTCCTATCTGGATTCCCTTGATATCCTTTTCTTGCCTAATCACTATAGCAAGTACTTCCAGTGCTATGTTGAATAGGAGTGGTGAGAGAGGACAGCCTTGTCTTGTGCCAGAATTTAGAGGGAAGGCTTTCAGTTTTTCTCCATTGAGGATAATATTTGCCACTGGCTTGTGGTAGATGGCCTTCACTATATTGAGAAAGGTTCCCTCCATTCCCATCTTGCTGAGAGTTTTGATCAAGAATGGGTGTTGGACCTTATCAAATGCTTTCTCTGCATCTATTGATATGATCATGTGGTTTTTATTTTTCTTGTTATTGATGTTGCGTATTATACTGATAGATTTACGGATGTTAAACCAGCCTTGCATTCCTGGGATGAAACCTACTTGATCGTAGTGGATGATCTTCTTGATGATGCATTGGATCCTATTTGCCAGGATTTTGTTGAAGATCTTTGCATCTGCATTCATCAGTGATATTGGTCTGTAATTTTCTTTTTTGGTAGCGTCTCTGTCTGGTTTAGGTATCAAGGTGATGTTGGCTTCATAAAAGCTATTTGGAAGTGTTTCTGTTTGTTCAATTTCATGAAAGAGTCTTGCCAAGATTGGCAGTAGTTCCTCTTGGAAAGTTTGATAGAATTCATTAGTGAATCCATCTGGACCTGAGCTTTTTTTTTTCGGCAGACATTTGATTACTGTTTTAATTTCATCAATGGTGATGGGGGTGTTTAGATATGCTACATCCTCTTCCTTCAACCGTGGAAGATTATAAGAGTCCAAGAATTTATCCAATTTTTCCAGGTTCTCATTTTTAGTGACGTAGAGTTTTTCAAAGTAGTTTCTGATTACCCTTTGAATCTCTGTCATATCAGTAGCGATCTCTCCTTTTTCATTCCTGATACGAGTTATCAAGTTTCTCTCTCTCTCTTTCTTTGTTAGGTTTGCCAGTGGTCTATCAATCTTGTTTATTTTTTCAAAGAACCAACTTCTGCTTTCGTTGATCTTTCGGATTGTTTTTTGAGTTTCCACTTCGTTGATTTCTGCTCTCAGCTTTGTTATTTCCTTCTGTCTTCCTATTCTTGGGTCCTTTTGTTGAGCATTTTCTAGTTCTATTAGCTGTGTCATTAAGCTACTCAGGTAAGCTCCTTCTTCCTTCCTGATGTGTGCTTGCAAAGCTATAAATTTTCCTCTCAGTACTGCTTTTGCTGTGTCCCATAAATTCTGAGAGTTTGTGTCTTGATTGTCATTTGTTTCCAGGAACCTTTTTATTTCCTCCTTGATTTCATCTCGGACCCACTGGTTATTGAGCATGAGGCTGCTTAACTTCCAGGTGTTAAAGTGTTTCTTCTGAGTCCCTTTGGAGTTCACAAATAATTTCAGAGCCTTGTGGTCAGCGAAGGTAGTCTGCAAAATTTCTATCCTCCTGATCTTATGGAGGTATGTTTTATGTGCCAGCATGTAGTCTATCCTGGAGAATGTCCCATGTACATTGGAGAAGAATGTGTATCCAGGTTTCTGGGGATGGAGTGTCCTATATATATCCACTAGGCCTCTTTCTTCCATTTCTCTCCTCAGGTCTAGTATATTCTTGTTGGGTTTCAGTCTGGTTGACCTGTCCAGTTTTTACAAAGCTGTGTTAAGGTCCCCCACAATTATTGTGTTGTTGCTGATATTATTTTTCAGATTTGTCAACAGTTGTATTAAATATTTTGCTGGCCCCTCATTTGGTGCATATATGTTTAGGAGAGTGAATTCTTCCTGCTCTACGTACCCCTTGATTAATATAAAATGTCCGTCTTTGTCCCTTATAACCTTCCTGAGTATAAAGTTTGCATTATCTGATATTAGTATGGCCACTCCAGCTTTTTTATGGGTGTTGTTTGCTTGGATAATTTTTCTCCAGCCTTTTATTTTGAGTCTATATTTGTTCTGACTATTCAGGTGCGTTTCTTGTAGGCAGCAGAAGGTTGGATTGAGTTTTTTGATCCATTTAGCCACTCTGTGTCTCTTAACTGGTGCATTTAGTCCATTGATGTTGAGAGAAAGAATTGTCCTGGGATTTAACGCCATCTTTATTTCAAAATTTGGTGTGTCTTTTGGGTAGTCTTGTCTTAGATTAGGTCTTTCAGTTTTTCTCTTAAGACTGGTTTTGTGTCTGTGAAGTTTCTGAGCTGTTTTTTGTCTGTGAAACCATGTATTCTTCCATCAAACCGGAAAGTGAGTTTTGCTGGGTATAGTATTCTGGGTGAAGCATTCATTTCATTCAGTCTTGTCACAATATCCCACCACTGCTTTCTGGCATTGAGTGTTTCTGGTGACAGGTCTGCTGTAAATCTCAGGGAAGCTTGCTTGTACGTGATTTCCCCTTTTGATCTTGCTGTTTTCAGAATTCTGTCTCTATCTGTGGGATTTGTCATTGTGACTAGGATGTGTCTTGGGGTAGTTTTTCTGGGGTCTCTTTTGGTTGGTACTCTTCGGGCATGCAGGATTTGATCACATATATTCTTTAGCTCTGGAAGTTTCTCTTTAATGATGTTCTTGACCATTGATTCTTCCTGGAAATTTTCTTCCTGGGTCTCTGGGACTCCAATGATTCTTAAGTTGTTTCTGTTGATCTTATCATAGACTTCTATTTTCGTCTGTTCCCATTCTTTGACTAATTTTTCCATTGTCTGCTCATTTGCTTTAAGTTTTTTGTCCAATCTCTCCTGCTGTATGGAATTGTTATGTATCTCATCTTCCACAGCACCAAGTCTATTCTCAGCTTCTGATACCCTGTCCCAGAGCTTATCCATTTTGTCATTCACTTCATTTACTGACTTTTTCAGTCCTGTTAGTTGACATGTTATTTCAGTTTGGAGTTTTGTGATTTCTGCCTTCATATTTTCTTGGTTCTTATTAGTGTTCTGTTCAACTCGATCCATGGTTTCATGGAGTCTGTTGAGCATCTTCCATATTGCTAGTCTAAAGTCCTTATCTGAGAGGTTGATTAGTTGGTCAGTCATTATCTGGTCCTCAGAATTGTCATCTTCATTCTCTATGTCTGATGCTGGCCTGCGTTGTTTCCCCATTGTCACACTTGTATTGTGGGTTTTTCTACGTGTTGTGGTGGTATTTATTGTCTATATGATGTAGGCAGCACACTCCTCTGGCTCCTCCCTTTCTGGATGGGCTGACTTGCCTCTAAGGGAGGGGAGTCCTCCGTGGATGAAGCCTCACACTGGGTCAAATCTTAGGCCCGAGCATGCAACAGAGAAGACAGTCCAGAGAGAAATGTTTGCTTCTGTGATATAGCGCCGTTCTTAGTGTGATTTTTCCTTCTTGTTGCAATGGAGTTCTTTCCTTAGAAAGAGTGCCCGGCCACGTAGCGAAGTGGAGCGGCCGTGCTCCTCTGGAGCCTCTTTTTGCCCCACTCGCAAGAGTTTCACGCAAGAGGACAGTAGACAGACATAGACAGGTCACACTCACAGTCTTTCACAGTTGAGCCCCACTGGGCCGGTGTACTTTCACGGATTTTCCCCCCCTGGTGTCACACACAGGGAGCCGGCTTTTGCAAAGCTTAGCCGGTTTTTATGCTCTGAAGTCCCTCCCTGAAAATGGCGTCTGGGCGAGCGAGGTTTCTGGAGCCTCTCCTTGCCCCACTCGCAAGAGTTTCACGCAAGAGGACAGTAGACAGACATAGACAGGTCACACTCACAGTCTTTCACAGTTGAGCCCCACTGGGCCGGTGTACTTTCACGGATTTTCCCCGCCTGGTGTCACACACAGGGAGCCGGCTTTTGCAAAGCTTAGCCGGTTTTTATGCTCTGAAGTCCCTCCCTGAAAATGGCGTCTGGGCGAGCGAGGTTTCTGGAGCCTCTCCTTGCCCCACTCGCAAGAGTTTCACGCAAGAGGACAGTAGACAGACATAGACAGGTCACACTCACAGTCTTTCACAGTTGAGCCCCACTGGGCCGGTGTACTTTCACGGATTTTCCCCGCCTGGTGTCACACACAGGGAGCCGGCTTTTGCAAAGCTTAGCCGGTTTTTATGCTCTGAAGTCCCTCCCTGAAAATGGTGTCTGGGCGAGCGAGGTTTCTGGAGCCTCTCCTTGCCCCACTCGCAAGAGTTTCACGCAAGAGGACAGTAGACAGACATAGACAGGTCACACTCACAGTCTTTCACAGTTGAGCCCCACTGGGCCGGTGTACTTTCGCGGATTTTCCCCGCCTGGTGTCACACACAGGGAGCCGGCTTTTGCAAAGCTTAGCCGGTTTTTATGCTCTGAAGTCCCTCCCTCACTATTTATCTTTGTACTAAAATATAGACATTAATTTATCTATACTTTGCTAATTCATGCAAAGTACTCCAAGCCAGGACATTTAAAGACATTATATATATTCATGTTTATACATATATATAACTTCCTCCCAAGTCATATATATATATATATATGTACATATATGTGTGTGTGCGCGCGCGCGCGTGATTAAAGACTTACTTTTTCGAGTTTCTCTTTACTTTAAGTTCTCTCTCTCTCCTTTTAGGGGGAATTGGGTCAAACTAGAGAGTATAGTCAGGTGTTATCCAATTCTGTAAATAGAAATAACTCCTGACATTGCCCTGGGAGCATTTGAGATGCTAGGGATCAAATTCAAGTTGGTTACATACAAGGAAAGCACCTTCCCTCTATAATTTCTCTCCAGCCCCTCAAGTTTCTCGTTTCTCTCTCTCCCTCCCTCCCTCCCTCTCCCTCCCTCCCTCCCTCCCTCCCCCCCTCTCTCTGTCTCTCTCTGTCTCTCTCTGTCTCTGTCTCTCTCTCTGTCTCTCTCTCTCCCTCTCTCTTCCTCCCTCCCTACCTCCCCCACACACATTTATTTTTTTGTTTCTTTGTTTTTGGGTCACACCCGGAGGCACTCAGAAATTACTCCTGGCTCTGCTCTCAAAAGTCACTCCTGGCTTGGGAGACCATATGGGGATGCCAGGATTCAAGCCACCATCTGTTCTGGATGGGCTTCTTACAAGGCAAACGCCCTGCCGCTGTGCTAGCACTCCCTCTCCCGCACATTTTTAAGTAAATTTATGTCAATAAAACTATCTTGCATCACAAAAAGTACTTTAAAAGCAATTGAGTAATAGGATTTTTTGAGAAAAAATAGAACTGCAAACTATTCAACATGTTCCAATTGCTGTATATAGGAATTTAAAAATAGGATGCAATGTAACTTCAATGCCCAAAACTCATTTGTTTGTAAGTTCTGTTTCTCCAAGACCTTTGATCTGGATCCCATTTCTTATCTTGAAAGTTCAATATGTATAATATTAATTCATCATTTTCTTCCTAGTGAACAGGTGGAATTCTAAAATGGCATATAAAAGCAATTTCAAATGGTGTTTCCAACACCAAAGAGGAAATCAATATTTCAATGACTTATTTGAATGAAAATTTCATGTTTGACATAAAATTTCACCAAATGTGCACATTTTCAAAATAAATCTTATAATTCAAAGAAGATTTGATGATATAAAAATCTTTTATAAGTGTGTATTTATAAAATCTATTTCGAACATCCAAGGTATTTGTAAGTAGGCACATTTTTGGTCATATTATTCTGGTTGGCTTGAACATGTTTATTATTTTGTTGTGAGCAATACACTCCAAAACCTAAGGCAAATTACACTGTATTAAATGATGAGTAAAAATAGCTATTGCCATTTAGTAAAGATAAGAGATAACATTGTTTGGAAATGCGTACCTGGAGGGCAGAATGTACTCTTAGTGTCATATTTGAACACTTTTCAACAGACAAATCTAAGGAATATTCAATTTTTCAAAATAATGTATTTATACCTTTGACTGTTATCTTTGACTTTACTATTTGCTATTGATTAGAACCAAACCTGTATGCATTTATAATGTGCATTTTCTTTCTAATAGTCATAATAAAACTAATTGTTATAGAGGACAATTTGATGTAATGCATATTTATTTTGATTACAAGTTATTCATTTGTTGATTAAAATATTTTATCAACATTCTTGCGATTTTCAGAAATTATTTAAATCAATATTTTGACTTGTTTATCGATATTTGTACTCAGCGTGTAAAGTAAGTTCAGTGTGTGTCATCAAACATAATAGACTTTATTTAGGTTATGCTCTATATGAGAAAATTTAAACATTTTTAAAATGATAATTTAACAATTAATTTTTTTTACATTTTATGCAGCCTTACTGAACTTATTTTACCACTGGAAATTATAAGATAGCTATATTAAGATCCATTTGTTAATATCTTTATTTAAACATCTTGATTACAAATATGATTGTGATTAGGTTTCAGTCATGTAAAGAACACCCCCCTTTACCAGTGCAACATTCCCACCATCAATGTCCCAAATCTCCTTCCATCGCACCCCACCCCCTGTACTCTAGACAGGCTTTCCAGGTCCCTCATTCATTTACATGATTATGGTAGTTCTCAGTGTAGTTATTTCTATAACTGCACTCACCACTCTTTGAGGTGAGCTTCTTGAAGTGAGCTGGAAGTTCCAGCCCTCCTCTCATTGTCTCTGAGGATTGTTGCAAAAGTGACTGTTATTTTTCTTAAAACCCATAAATGAATGTGACTATTCTGCATCTATCTCTCTCCCTCTGACTTATTTCACTCAGCATGATACATGTACATCTATGTATAGGAAAATTTCATGATTTCATCTCTCCTGATGGCTGCATAATATTCCATTGTATATATGTATCATAGTTTCTTTAGCCATTCGTCTGTGGAAGGGCATCTAGGTTGTTTCCAGAGTCTGGCTATTGTGAATAATGCTGCAATAAATATAGGTGTGAGGAAGGGATTTTTGTATTGTAATCTTGTGTTCCTAGGGTATATACCTAGAGGTGGAATAGCTGGGTCAAATGGAAGCTCAATTTCCAATTTTTGGAGGAATCTCCATATCACTTTCCATAGAGGTTGGACTAGACGGCATTCCCACCAGCAGTGGATGAGAGTTCCTTTCTCTCCACATACCCGCCAGCACTGATTGTTCTCATTCTTTGTGATGTGTGCGAATCTCTGTGGTGTGAGATGGTATCTCATAGTTGTTTTGATTTGCATCTCCCTGATGTTTAATGAGGAGGAGCATTTTTTCATGTGCCTTTTGGCCATTTGTTTTTTTTTTTTCCTCAAATAGCTAAAGCACTCCTAAGGAAAAGGCATATGGGAGGCCTTACTTTCCCCAAATTCAAACTGTACTACAAAGCAATAGTTATCAAAACAGCATGGTATTGGAATAAAGACAGACCCTCAGATCAGTGGAATAGGCTTGAGTTCTCAGAAAATGTTCCCCAGACATACACGCACCTAATTTTTTGACGAAGGAGCAAGAAATCATAAGCGAAGCAGGGAAAAACTCTTCAACAAATGGTGCCGGCAGAACTGGTTAGCCACTTGCAAAAATGCGAACATAGACCCCCAGTTAACATAATGTATGAAGGTAAAATCTAAATGGATTAAAGACCTTGATATCAGACCTGATACCATAAGGTATATAGAATAACACGTAGGTAAAGCACTCCATGACATTGAGACTAAAGGCATCTTCAGGGAGGAAACTGCACTTTCCAAACAAGTGGAAGCAGAGATAAACAGATGGGAATACATTAAGCTGTGAAGCTTCTGCACTTTAAAAGAAATAGTGCCCAAAATACAAGAGCCACCCACCATGTGGGAGAAATTGTTCACCCAATACCCATCAGATAAGGGGCTAATATCCAAAATATACAGAGCACTGACAGAACTTTACAAGAAAAAACATCTAATGCCATCAAAGAATGGGAAGAAGAAATGAATAGACACTTTGATAAAATAAGATCCATTTTATCAGTAAAATGCAACAAATTTATTTAAAACACTGTTGTGACTTAATGTGTTTAATATGGAAAGGTACTTTCCTGGAGCCTTGTATACCATCTACTTTTTGTCTAATTCAACCTACTAATAATTTGTTGGCTATTACTCTACAAAAATGATTGCCAGCGACTCATTTTCTTTTCTTTTTTTTTTTTTTTTTCTTTTTTTGGCTTTTGGGCCACACCCGGTAAAGCTCAGTGGTTACTCCTGGCTATGCGCTCAGAAGTTGCTCCTGGCTTGGGGGACCATATGGGATGCCGGGGGATCGAACTGTGGTCCGTGCAAGGCTAGCGCAGGCAAGGCAGGCACCTTACCTCTTGCGCCACTGCCCGGCCCCAGCGACTCATTTTCTTAAGAATCCAGTTATATTCATTTTTCAAATATGTGAGATTGACAAATATTTACAGGATAATATATACTCCTGTTATTAATGAACTTTTCTTGTTTCTTGTCTTCTGGCACAGAAAAGATCAGTGACATAAATAAATGAGATCATTAAAGAGAGACTAAATTGATCAAGTGGTTGCCAAAGTAAAATCAGGGTTACAGAAAACCAATCTGGGGTGTTAACATACTGTAGGATTAGCAAAAGCAGGAATCATTACCATTCCTTGGTGTGTGTGTGTGTGTGTGTGTGTGTGTGTGTGTGTGTGTGTGTGTGTGAAAAGAAAGAGGGAAAGAAAAAAAGAGAGCTAAATAGATTTTATCTTTGAGATAGCACTATTCCTAAAAAAAATTTAGCCAAGCTGTAGTCTTTCATTAAATACAGGGACTTTTCACCAAAATATAAGGGGGGAAGAAGACAGGAAATGAAAACTTAATAATTTCTGTCCCTTCTTATAATTAGAAAACAGAGTTTAAAAGAGTCCACCTAGTAGAGAAGGGAGACAGCTTTACAGGTTATGTAGAATTGTAGAACACTGATTAAAATGTAAAGAGGACAATTCTCTCTTTCCAGAATTGAACAATTTTCCCTTTTATGACATGTCCTTACTTTTAAGGTAATCAAACTAGGAAAGGAATTCTAAGCTGAAGCTGTATTTAATAGTTGAAACATTTAAAACACGGATTGCAAAAAGTACAACTGCCTGTCTATTTTATAATAAATGTTAGATTATACTTTTAACTACGATTTCATGTTCATTGTTACCCTAATGCATAAGAATAAATAATTGTATCTGTGACAGGAATGGCTAGATTTCATTCCATGATAACTAAAACTGAAAATTTCAGATATTGAAAGAAATAGGACAGAACTTCCTTACCCTCTACTCTGGATTGAGGCACCATATGAGATGCAGGAGACCTAATCTTGGCCAGAGTAATAGCAAAGAGATAAAGCATTTACCTTGGAGGCGGCTTACCTGGGACCCTAAGTTCAATTCCTGGCAACTCATGTGGTCCTCAAGTCTGCCAGAAACAATTTCTGAGCACAGAGCCAGGAGTAACTCATTAGTGCCACCAGATATGGCCTCGAAACCAAAAAAGAAAAAAAAAGCCAAACCAAACAAAAGTAATCAACCAACCAAACAAAACCCCCAAAAGAACCTGGCTGGGTCCGTCCTGGATCAGCCATTTGCAAGGAAAACGCCCTACCACTGTACTACCACTCTGGCCCCCACAAATTACTTTCTTGGGGAGTGGGAAAAATACTCTTTTTTAAATAAGGATAGCGCTTATAAAATAAGTGAGATATTTATAAGATTACTTTTATAAACATTTGTGTCAAATTTTCTTTCTTAATTCTTTAGTTTGCTTTATATACATTTATGTACATATATGTATAATTTTCCTTTGTTAATACATGTATAAATTTTTATAAAACTATATATGTACTTATTTTAATAAAATATCATTTTAAGTAGATTCAATAATGTTATCATTTTTGGTATTGGTGTTAATATGTAAAATTACTACACTCCACTATACCACCATGCCCATAATTCTAAATTGCTACACCTACATAATCTTTTGCCTGTGCTTTTTCATATATCCTCCCATACCTACACTATTTGATAAATGGTGAAGTTGCGGCATTATTTTGCAACAAAACTAGTAAATGAGAACACTATTGCAATCATGTTACCAGAACTACAATAAAAATGAGATGAAATAAAATCTAAAAATAAGCATAACCATGTAAAAGTTTATATATAGATTTAAGTATTTTTACCAGAATCTATGTATAAATAGTTCTAATCGATGCAATTATAGCATATTAATTTGCTAGAGCAACTACATTTTTCTCTATTAAATACAACTGCAAACAATAACAGCCTTCATTTGAATTGTTTCACATACTATTTGATGTTAACAATGAAAAATGTGTGACCTTTTCCATTAACAAACAAAAGTATTACAACAGATAGGACTTTAAATTTCAATTGACAAACTAATTTGTTTATTTATTTATTTATTCACTTTTTGGTGTTCGGGCCACACCCAGAGATGCTCAGGGGTTACTCCTGTCTATTCATTCAGAAATCGCACCTGGCTTGGGGGACCATATGGGACTCTGGGGGATCAAATCGAGGTCCATCCTAGGTTAGCAAGGCAAACGCCCTACTGCTGAGCCCTTTATTTATTTATTTATTTATTTATTTATTTATTTATTTATTTATTTTTAGTTCTGTTTTTGAGCCACACCTAGTTGTATTTAGAACTTATTTCTTGTTATTTGCTCAGAGATCACTTTTTTTGGGGGGGTTTTCGGGCCACACCCGTTTGGTGCTCAGGGGTTACTCCTGGCTAAATGCTCAGAAATTGCCCCTGGCTTGGGGGGACCATATGGGATGCGGGGGGATCAAACCGCAGAGACACCTTACCTCTAGCGCCACCTTGCCGGCCACTAGAAATTACTCTTGGCCTGCTCAGAGGACATATGTGGTAACAGATACCTGACCAGGGTTGACTGCATGCAAGGCAGGTCATTAATTACTTACTATACTATCACTTTGGCCCTTAGAAGGTCTTATTTCTAACAAAGAAAATGCATATACCAAAATCTCAAATGTCTTAAGCCAGTAATACAAAAAATGTTTTAATATAATAGCAGCATAGGAACTGAGTCTTACCTGAAAAAACTGCCAACAGAATTCTAATTTGTTCCAAAATGACCTAGATAATAAGCTGTAAATAAATTATGGAGAAAAGCCCACAAATCTGTGCTTTATTTGATTAAACGTTTTCCTCATCCAAATAGAAATTGTCTAATAAGATAATTAAATGTATGTCTGTTTAATAAAACAGACTTCTCATTTTATATTAGCAATAGTCTAAGGGATGGCAGGACTGAATTCTTATACATGATCTAAACTAACAAATTACCCAGACTATTAAATATAACACAATGTGATGATTTCCCTATGAAATGTAAATAAAATATGAAAACAAATGGTGGAAAACAGATGTTATATTAATAAATTTCTTTGAATTCTTCTTAACTAGTTGGGGTTTTTTTGGACATTAAAGCTTAGGAAAGTCAAGCCAGATCTATGTGGAACCCAAATCTTCAGAAAATTGGTGGCCATAGTCGGCAGTTCTATGGTTCTAGTATCCTAATTCTTTATATTTATTTTCTAGGAATATTCATAACATAAATGTAAGAATAAACTTAAATATAATAAGGCCCTAATTTTTGACCAATATATGTATTCTAGTTAAAAGTGTAAAATGTTGATAAAGATGAGATTGCTAACACGTGTCATTCAGAATTCTCCTCTTCATTGATATAGGTTTTCTTTTTTCTTAATGCCCATAGTTATCCTTAGTCCATGCCATTTTGAAAACTATACATATGGCCAGAGAGAAAAGACATGGGTCATGACTTATATGTGATCAAATTTGTTTTGATATCTGGAACCACATATGGTTTTCTGAAAACCAACAGAGTGACCTTTGTGCACAGATCTGGAAGTTTGCTCTGATTTTCATAAAATTTGCATCTTTACTAACCCAGAAACCCCAAATTAAGCAAACAAAAAAATCTTATATTCTTCCAATAGTTTATAAAAAAAAAAAAGTAAAATCTAATGACAATAGAATCAAGAGACCCAAACAAACAACAAGCTATACACAAAAGGCAAATGGTGGAGACAGGGGAAGCAAACTGGGAACAGGTGTGGAGGAGGTCAACACTGGTGATGGGAATTGCCCTAATTGCCCTAATTCACTATCACTATGTACCTTAAATATAACTGTGAAATAATTTTAATTCACATTGGTCTCAATAAAAATATTATATAATGTAAAAACCAATATACTTAGTGTTATCTAGGTTCAAAGTCCTTTAATTTACTTTATGGGCTTACAGTATTTTCCGGTGTATTAGACGACTTTTGAAACAAAGAAAGTCAACCAAAAATTGGGGGTCATCTTATATGCCGAGTATATCCCGAAAAATGTTTCAATATGCCGCTAAACGAAAATTGTCTGAATTTTCCAGCTCGATCCTGCACCAATGACTGCAAGGCTGCTTGGACTGCCTCTCTAACTCAGCCATTCCAAGCAGGCTTTTTATGCATGCAAATTAGACAATGTTCTGGACCCGAATCTACACTGTCAAAAGCCTGCTCAGATTGGCCAGATCAGAGAGGAAGTCTATTACAGTATAACCTTTGAACCTTTGCTTGTTGTGGTTGGCTCATGTGGTACATGAGCACAGGAACACGTGCAGCACATGCAGCACGGGAACATTCTGCCTGATACAGCAAATATAGGCCTAAACCTATGATTTAACTGCAAAATTAGGGGGTCGTCTTATACGCCCAGTCGTCTTATACGCCTGCAAATATGGTACTAGTTTCTGGTGGTAGTGAAAGTGTTGTGACTTTATATATAAAATTCATAAATTCATATATATATAATTCATATTCCTACAGCAGCCATGTTACATAAACTATAAAAATTCAAAATTAAAAGAATATATGAATATATAGAATTAAAACAAGTTAGTTTCAAACGCCAAAGAACCCATCTTAATTTATTGTCTTCAGAAATTCTTTAATGCAGTATAAAAAAAATCTGAACCCAGTAGAAACTGGCATAGATTTCTACATGAGCTGAATTCCATTTCTAGGTTCATCCTCCACATCACTGAAGCATGTACATGTCACTAACAAGACTCACAATTTTCAGTATCTGGACTAATCTAATCTTTTAGAACATCCTGAACTTTGCACCATGCACAACTCATGAAAATGCAAAGTGGTGAAAATTAACAATAATGTGGACTATTATTGCTTATAGAAAGCTTTTGTATTCAAAGGAATAAAATTGCTTATTTTCCTGTTGTGAGAATTATTGAGTCTCTGCAAAATAATTTCCAAAGTTTTATTTCTTACTTGTCTCTGCTTTTTAAATTTCTCTTTGATACAAGTCTATCTTGTCACTTAAATACTTATTGTAGAAGCAGTTTAATATTTGATATGTGCTCATTTTAGATTTTATAAAAAATAAGAATCTTTCTTTTGAATAAATTAATTCTTAAAAATATGCTCTTTCTTATACTGTTTAGAAAAAGGGCAAATTTTTACAATATAATGAACAGTTATTACTTATATGTGAGTCTCTAAAACTAATTCTAACTGAAAAGAACCAGGAATTTTGATCTGGTTCATTATCCAACTGTGCTTAGGGTAAATAATGTGCTGCTTCCAAAGAAGTACAAAACACAAATCGTTTATTTTTCTATAATAGAAAATTGTAAAATAAGTTTACAAGAAAAAAAGGACAAATGTTTCACAGATGTTTACAAGCATCCTATGTTCAAATCTGGAAAGTCTGAATAAGCATCAAATAAATAGAAATAATAAAATAATATTGCAAGAGCTATAGCACAAGGTAGGACATTAGCCTAACACATGGTGACCTGGGATTGACCTGGTATCCCATATGGTCCCAAGTCTGCCTGGAGTGATTTCTGAGAACAGAACCAGGGGTAACCCCTGAGCACCGTTGGGTGTGGTGCAGAAACAAAAACAAACAAGAAAAGAAGGAAGAAAAAAAATAAAAAAGAAAAGAAGGGGCTGGAGGGGCTGGAGACATAGTATAGTGGGTAAGGTGTTTGCCTTGAACATACTCATTATGAGTTTAATCTGTGGCACCCCATATGGTCCTGAAGCCACCAAGAGTGATCCCTGAGTGCATATCCAGGAATAAACCAAGCACATTATGGGTGTGGCCCTAATAGAACAATGAATTAGGAATATTAGGAAAATTGTATCATATTTTGTGAAATTATATTGATAATTACCTAGAGAATAAAAGCATAGGGAAACAAAAATAGAAAAAGAGATTAATACTATTGATTATAGGATACTCAGTCAAACTCGATAACAAGTAAGATTGGTAAATACATTATTGTATAATGGTCAATAAAATTGTTCAAAAAATTCCCATGATTTAATTAGTGTGAAATTTTGATATACAAAAATTATTTTCAAAGGCCAAATAGATTGTACAGAGGGTTGGTAGGGCACTTGCTTTTGCAGATGGCCAATCTAGGCTTAACCCCTTAAATCACATATGATCCCCCACGCCCAGGAGTGAATCCTGAGCATAGAGTCAGAAGCAAGCAGTGGAATAGCTTTTGATTGTTCAAAATTGGGCAAAATAAATGAATATTTGTGTCCTGATATATATCTATCTTGATATTCATATATAAACACATATATATGAATGTGAAAATAACTTGTACATTGTGTTGTGCTATATGTCATTTATTATTAAGTTCTCTATTTTCTATTAATATGTAAAAATCATCGATGAAATATGAATCTTTATTTACTGGGTCACAGCCATCCAACATTTTTTTCTCAGAAAATATATTTCACTTTAAGATTTATTGGAATTCAAATTCACTGACAACACATTAAAAAGTGAATAGTATCAATTACTTTTAAAATAATATGCTTTTATAATGAGAATTGTGCTATAACTTTTAGTTTTGTCTTCAGTGATTCAGTGACTACCAATATTGCTTTTTTATTTCTTCTCAGCATAGTTTTTCAAAGAATAAGAACAAAGCATGGATATTGCTTATAACTGCAATTGGTTTTCTCACAGATTTTTTTGATCTCAGTGATTCAATTTGTTATATAAAAATTAATGCAAAGTAAAGGGGTGATTAAGTTGTAACAGTGTATAGCACAACCTTGAAAGAAATTATTTAAGCAAGATTCTATTTATCTAAATTCTATCTGTGTCAAAATGCTTCAGAAGAGGAGAATTGAGTAAGATACTGATACTTTTCATGTTTCATAAACCAATGAATGACTAAAAGTTAAGTAAACCATATGACACTAGACTTCAAATGTGCAAACTAAAGCTCAACAAGAAAATATTATTTGTGAGTACTTTAGCAGAAAAAAATAATTTTGTCAAACACAAACATCAAATTCCTCTGAATCTATTGTGGTAAACCAGAGTCCTGTAATATAATCTGGCTTTCTGCCAAAACATCTTGTTAATGCCCCTGAAGTGATTAATTTCATACATGAAAGAAAGCAAAAAGTAATATGATTCCTAGACCTGAAAAGATACTATCAATGCATTGAAATCTCTATGGTTTATAAAATTAAACCCTGTAGTATACCAACATAAAATGTGTAAATAAAGATCAAATCTAGAAAAGTTGTAGAAAGCCTGAAATGAAAATCCTAGTTAAAGTGAAGCTTGAGTCTTCTTTTCTTCTTTCTCTTTCTTTCTTTCTTTCTTTCTTTCTTTCTTTCTTTCTTTCTTTCTTTCTTTCTTTCTTTCTTTCTTTCTTCTTTCTTTCTTTCTTTCTTCTTTCTTTCTTTCTTTCTTTCTTTCTTTCTTTCTTTCTTTCTTTTCTTTCTTTCTTTCTTTCTTTCTTTCTTTCTTTCTTTCTTTCTTTCTTTCTTTCTTTCTCTTTCTTTCTTTCTTCTTTCTTTCTTTCTTTCTTTCTTTCTTTCTTTCTTTCTTTCTTTCTTTCTTTCTTTCTTTCTTTCTTTCTTTCTTTCTTTCTTTCTCTTTCTCTTTCTTTCTTTCTTTCTTTTTCTTTCTTTCTTTCTTTCTTTCTTTCTTTCTTTCTTTCTTTCTTTCTTTCTTTCTTTCTTCTCTTTCTTTTCTTTCTTTCTTTCTTTCTTTCTTTCTTTCTTTCTTTCTTTCTTTCTTTCTTTCTTTCTCTTTCTCTTTCTTTCTTTTTCTTTCTTTCTTTCTTTCTTTCTTTCTTTCTTTCTTTCTTTCTTTCTTTCTTTCTTTCTTTCTTTCTTTCTTTCTTTCTTTCTTTCTTTCTTTCTTTCTTTCTTTCTTTCTTTCTTTCCTTCCTTCCTTCCTTCCTTCCTTCCTTCCTTCCTTCCTTCCTTCCTTTCTTTCTTTCTTTCTTTCTTTCTTTCTTTCTTTCTTTCTTTCTCTTTCCTTCTTTCTTTCTTTCTTTCTTTCTTTCTTTCTTTCTTTCTTTTTATTGCTTTATTTATATTTTTTAATTGTTTCTTTATTTCTTTCTTTCTTTCTCTTTTTTCTTTCTTTCTTCTTTTTCTTTATTTCCTTTTCTTCTTTCTTTCTTTCTTTCTTTCTTTCTTTCTTTCTTTCTTTCTTTCTTTCTTTCTTTCTTTCTTTCTTTCTTTCTTTCTTTCTTTCTTCCTTCCTTCCTTCCTTCCTTCCTTCCTTTCTTTCTTTCTTTCTTTTTCTTTTTTTTTACAGGAGATAACTATTTTAATTTGAACTCCTTTTGTCGCAAATTTTACCTTTTAGATTACAAGCAATGCTGACAGCATTTATAACTACTTAGGGTAGACTGAATAAGTTATAATTTTAGTATTTTCCATCTCTTTCTTTTCTTTCTACCTTTCTAACATAAAAACAGTGAAAACAATTGCTTCAGTTTAAAATATTAAAAACAAAAGTATTTTAGATTTTTATATAACATACAAATATTTTATATCTATTATATCTGTATTTATGGTTTGTTTGCTTGATTAGGTTTTGTTTGGTTTTTGGGCCACACCTGGTAATGCTCAGGGGCTACTCCTGCTAAGTGCTCATAAATTGCTCCTGGCTTGGGGGACCATATGGGATGCCTGGGGATGGAACTGTGGTCTGTCCTGGCTCAACTGCATGCAAGGCAAATGCCCTACTGCTGCACCACCGCTCACACCTTGTATTTGTGTTTTTGAGAATTAACTAGTCAAAAGAACCTGTATACTTAGAAATGAATAACTGAAATAAAAATTATATTCATATGTCACCTTGTTGTATGTAATTTTTAAAATGCAGTCTAAAAAACAGAGACTTAATCTTGACCACTGTAATATCTCTACATCCAGTAATTCACATTTTATTGAAACTGATGACAAGTAGTATAGTTCTGAATCAAACTTATTCATAATTAGCACCTACTTTGATTATAAAAGAAAGTTGTAATTCTGCACTATTGGGCCACATACATAATATCTGATAATGGTAGTCATCTATTCAAATTACTGAGTAAAATTTATTGCTATTGCTCTGTGTTTAAGTAGAGCACAGACGCATTTAACGAAATGTGAACAATTTAATTGTTGTTGAATTTTATCATTGAGAAACATCTACAGTTGTTCTACTTATTTAGCTTTAGATTAACTGGCATTATGATTTTTGATGATTACAATTTAAATAATTGAAAATCTTTAATCTGGAAAGGAATAGAAATTTATAATCCGTAAAGCATCAGAAATGAGTAAAGAAAAGAATGGACAAATATTTATTTCAATATCAAGAGTTGCCTGATAGAGATATTCAGCTTTGTAATGTAATTCTTAGATAATTGGAAGTTTCCATCTCTAAAATATTTATCTTCTTATGGTATCTTTTTATATAAAACTATTATGTAAGTGTTATGTAACTTATATGAAATATAAAAGTGTACTAAATGTGTGCTTTGCTGGTTGTTTTGGTTATTTTGATTTTTTTTTTTTAGGTCCTGAGCAATAATATAGGCTCATTACTCTCTACTCTTAATTCCCAATAGAAATAAATGAAGTATAGGGCACATTAATGAAACCTTGGACAAATTCCCAAATCTCATTGGAACAATTAATTTCCAACTTTGTTCCTTTATTAGAATCTTCCTGGAGTTCTTAACAAGCAAAACTACTAAATCGATTTACATTTCCCAGCTTCTAGATTTATCTATATTTAGCCGCAAGGATTGTGAAACCTTATTTATTGTAAAATAAGCAACAGAAAATAAAAATATGTTTTAGATGCATTTTAATATCATTATTGAGAACATATGATTTATAGTAATGTTTATTTATCCTTTTGGTATTCAAATTTACTGTACCTTTCTAATCATAAAACTTCCAAGCAATCTTCATCACCATACTTATTATTCTAAAGGTTTAATCTCATCACCCCTTATAGTCCCTCAAGTCTGCCAGAAGTGATTCCTGAGTGAAGAGCTATGAACAAACCCTAAGCAACAGTAGGTGTGGCCCCCAAACCACAATAATACAAAATCTGACTTCCATAATAGTCAGTAAAAGGAAATTAGGGGTAACAAAAATGCTTATCCAACTATATATAATATTGCTAAAATAAAACTTATTCGATTTCCTAATTCAACTGTTGATTATATGCTTCTTTTACATACATTCTGGATTATGACATGTTTTCAATTCTGCACTAATCTTTCAGTAAATCCAAATATTTTTACATTATCTTAGAGTTATATATATGTGTGTGTATACTTATAGTATACATATATACTACAATTGCTATATATTATATATTACAGTTGCTATAATGATTTTGATAAGTAGTAAATAACACTTGGAAATGTCAATAACTTTATCCTAAAATTTTATTTCTCCAAGATGCCTTTCATTGACTAAAAACTCTTTATTTAATGTTTCTACTCCTTTAAAAGTATGCACTATTTTCCATGTCATTTTATAAAATTTTGATTCAGAAAAATTTTCTTCCCCTGTTATAATATAAAAAGCCTAGCCATTATGCTTGTATTCTAAATTTTAACTCTCTTCTATAATAGTTGTCCATTAATCATTCCTAAGCCACAGTTGAATTTATCTCAGTTGTTGAAGGAAAATACTTGGTATAATGTAGAAAGTAAAATTTTTTTTTATTTTTTTTTTTTTTGCTTTTTGGGTTGAACCCGTTGATGTTCAGGTGTTACTCCTGGCTATGCTCTCAGAAATTTCTCCTGGTTTGGGGGACCATATGGGACGCCAGGGGATCAAACCCAAGTCTGAATTGGGTCAACTGCATGTAAGACAAACGCCCTACCACTGTGCTATTGCTCAGACTTCAGTATTTTTAGGGGGGAGGGTCACACTTGATTGCACTCAGAGATTACTCCTGGCTATATACTCACAAATCAGTCATAGCTTGGGGGATCATATGGAATGTCACGAATCCAATCCAGGTCCAATCTGGGTCAGCCCCTTATAAAGGAAATGCCCTACTGCTGTGCTTTCGCTCCAGCCCCTGTAGAAAGTAATATTTTATAAAAGAAATTATGAATGCAATTCTTCATTAATTAAAATTTGGAAGAGGTAGAACATAGAAGAGGTAGTACATAGAAGAGTTTCTATTATGGGTAAGGAACTTGATTTGAATAAATCTAATCAAAGTTTGATTCCCCTAAACTCTGGAATCACAGTTTGAAACCAAATAATGTGATACATTCACAAGTAATCCCCAAGAGAAGATCCAGAAGTAAGCTCTTTGTGAGTGTGGGCTTCTACCTCTCCTACCCTCCCTACAAATTTTTCTGTAGTCAATAAGTACAGCAGAGTTAAAAATAGAATCAGTAACCATAGCTCTCTTGTGTCAACCTAATTACTCAAATCACACATGCCTAAAGCAAAATGTTTTTTTTGAACAAAAGTAGTTTCAGTCCACATTTTTTTGATTCAGGATATTGCATTTGCAGTCTAACAACATGCATTGTGCTTTCTCTTTTTAATAGCTTTCTCTCCTACATACTTTAAATATCTATATATTTCTATTAATATAGAGATTTTTATATATTAATAGAGAGGCATAGAGATGTATAAAAAGATTATATATTTATATAATATATAGATATATTGATATAGATATACCCATATATATACATATACTATTATGTATATACATATTAAAACCGCCAATCCATGAATAGTTACACCTTGATGATTTATAATTCCTTCATTATACAATTTTTTCTTTAATATGGAGGCTATGCCTTGTTAATATTTTGTATAGTGGGAAATTTGTGAAAGTCATTCTATTAAAGAAAAATATTATTTATAAAATATAAGAGTTTAGGAGAAACCAGTGTGATTTGAAAAAGTAAAGAAGATTCTACCCTTACTTATAGAATTATAGAATCCTCACAGTTACAAATAAAATTGATCAAGCCATAGTCCAATGTTTTTATTGTATGAGGCATCAAGGCTAAAAAAATGAATTGAGCCAAGTTTTGAAATAAACTTATTTTTTAGTTTCTTCATTAAATTACCTTGAACCGTTATCATTCATTTTATTTAATTAAATATTCATGTGCTCAGTAAAAGGAGTGGATGCTCCATAAATTATTTAGCTACCATTAATTGTATCATGATTAAGAGCAGATATATTGAACAAAATTATGTGTATATTCACTCTCTAGTCTACTTTATGAATGGTTTAATTAAAAATATTCTATTTAAATCATCAGGTTTCATATTTTTCTACTTTGGAGAAGCCTGTGTTCACCTGAACTCATATAATTCTCAACTTCTAGATGTGAATTTCTTTGAGTAAAAACTACTTTGTGTGGGCTAGAATAATAAATAGTACAGTGGATAGGCACATGCCTTCCATATAGTCAACCTGGGTTGGATCTTTGGTACACTATATGGTCCCCAGAAACCCTTACAAGAGCACATGGAGAGGGGAAAGTCATGAGCAATATTGAATGAGACCTCCCAATTAAAAATTTTTTCACCATAAAGAAGTAAACTGTCAGTTACTGATTGAGTTATAAATGAAAAATAGTAGAACCCAGTTCAGAGAAACCTTCTAGATCTATGAAGTATTTTAAAATATTCAATATAAATTATGGAGAATGCCAATTATTAAAGAAATATGAAATACTTAGTGCTAGGCACAGCACCAACTTTTATAACTTCACACTATTTTTGGTTCTTCCAATTATTTTTCATATAGATAAAAATTAGGCCTCTGGATAGTTCATAAAATATGTACAAAAGAACCTCACGGTGGGCCTTTTCAGCTGTAAAGATTCAACTTCTCTGTATGCAAGAAGTGTAGAATGATATAATCAAATTGAAAAAAAAATGAGCAGAATAGCTCATCCAATCTCTCTCCATGAAAACCTTTGAATATTATAAATTATGCCTTCACAGCTGAAAATCAGCAGGCATTATCAAAACTTACAAGTGGGCTAAGGAAATTTCTTTCTTATATGAATAGCAGTTTAAGATCCTTAAATTTATGCTAATTATTTCGAGTAGCTAGTATATGTTTCATCCAAACCACTGACCTACAATCTTAGCAGGTGCTCATTAAATATCATAGAATTTATTCTTAAAAGCCACTTCCATTCTTGTAATAGCTACATATGTAGTGGAAGAAAAAAACATTAAATATTTTGTCAACGAAATTCACAAAGCTCCAAGAAATAACTTAATATTACAGTAAAATAATTTACTAGTCACCAGTAGTTAAGGTTGTATGAAAATAGCATATGTTGAAGGAAAAATTATTTTATGTTAATGCCAGTATTAGGTCAGGTAGTTATAATGCTCTACCAATTGAAGAATTTTATTTTTATTAACTGTTTATTAAACAAAATACTCTGTATATTTGCTTTAAAATTTTAAATATATAACAAATATTCTTTCAAAAAAGAATGTGGGGTTTTAGTTAAAATTCATTATTTGGGCCAGATCAATAGTGCAGTAGGTAGGGCATTTGCCTTGCATACAACCAAACCTTACTCAATCCAGGCATTCATATAGTCCTTGGAGCCTTTAAGGATTTATCCCTGAATACAGAATATTGCTAGGCATGCAACCCTGTATTACAATGCATAATGATGATAAAAGTTAAATAATTTTTAAGGTAAGAAATTAAGATGGCTAAACACTCAGTACTAGAGCAATAGGACAGTAGGAAGGTCATTTGTCTTGCATGCAGCTGACACATGTTTGAGTCTCAGCATCCCATATGGTCTCCTCAGCTCTGCTGGAAATGATTTCTGAGTGCTGATCCAGGAGTAAACCCTAAGCACTGATGAATGTGACCCAAATATTGGATGTGGCCCAAATACAAGAACGAAAGAAAGGAAGAAAGAATGGAAGGAAGAAAAAGAAAGAATGACTAAAAAAGAAGAAAGGATGAAAGAAAGAAAAGAAGAAAAAAGAATGGAGAAAGAAATAAAAAAAGAAAGAGATAAAAGGGGAGAAAGAAAAAAGAAAAAGGAAGAAAGAAAGAAAAATTCAGTTGGCTTAAAATGTAAATATATCAATGTATACATAACAAGTCTCAATTTATAGGTTGTGTCCTCCCATCTCTCCAATGAAAATTAATTTTATTAATACTGTTGTTCCCAAGAAATATTAGCATATGTAATTTCAGTATTTCATATCTCTATTTTGTGTCAGTATAATATATATTGTCTGTAGCTTGTTTTTGTTTTATATTTAAATATATAAACCATATTATATGCATAGATGCTATCTTCTATTTGATTCTCTAATTTTATATGGTTAATTTATAAACATAGAAATATCTTCTAGTAAAGTGGCAGGCTACAAAATTAATATGCAAAATGTTATGGCTTTTTTGTACACAAATAATAAAGGAAAAGAAATTCTAAAAGAAGCCAACCCAGGACATACCTAGGTTCAATTTCCAGCATCTCATATGGTCATCTGAGCCTGCCAGGAATGATTTCTGAGCACAGAAAGATAAGAAACCACTGGGCTCTGACAGGTTTGGCCCATAAAGCAAATAAAGAAATATTTAAAAAAATCATTCAAAATTGAGCCTCAAAAATTCTATTCTTGGAGTCAATATAACTAAATTGGTTGTAAGTCTTATACAAAGAAAAACTACAAAACACTGCATCAAGAAATAAAATAGGACACAGAAAATTAAAACATAGATCTGCTCATGGATTGAGAAGATCAACACATTAAAATGAAATACTTCCCAAACTATTGCCCACAGTTTAAAGCAATCCGTATAAGAACACCTATGATTTTTTTTCAAAGAAGTGTATCAAAACTCTCTTGTAATTCATTGGCACAACAAACATCCATGAATAGTTAAAACAATTCTTCGGCAAAGGAGATATGAAGAATCACTTTCCCAACCTTAAACTGTTCTGTAAAGCAGTAGTCATTAAAATAACTTGGTGTTGGAATAAAGACAGATTCTCAAACCAATGGAATAGACTTAAATATTCTGAGATGGACATACAAGTATGCAATCAATTAGTCTTTTGATAAAAAAAGCAAGAAATACAAAGAGGAGCAAGAAAAGCCTCATTCTTCAACACTGGTGTTGGGAAAACTGATCAACTACATACAAAAAAGTGAACTCAGATCTTTAACACTGTGAACAAGTCAAATCAAAATGAATTAAAGATCTTGATATCAAACCTGAAAGCATAGAGTACGTACAGGAGAATGTAGACAGAACTCTGCATGCTATAATGTTAAAGAGATCTCCAAAGAAGAAAATACTCACTAGCCACGTAAGTGAATGCAAAGATAAACAAATATTACTACATTAAACTGAAAGCTTCTTCACTTCAAATGAAATGGTGATTAGAATAAAAGAATACTCACAGAATGGGAAAAGCTATTCCAACCAATAGCTATCTGATATGTGGTTAATATCTGAGAAAATCAAGGCCCTGGTAAAACTCAGTAAGAGAAAAAAATGGGGAGAAGAAATGAACAGACATATCTCAAAGAAGAAATATAGGTGGCTAAAAGGCATATGAAAAAAATGCTATTCATATCACTAATACTAATCATGTCACTAATCAGGAATTTATAAATTAAAACAATTAGGGATCATCTCACACCACAGAGAATGGCACACATCACAAAGAACGAGAGCAACCATTACTGCAGTGATGTGAAAAGAAAAGGATGATTCTCACTCACTGCTGGTGGGAACATCATCTTGTCCAGCATGTTTGGAAAACAATATGGCTATTCCTCAATGAAATGGAAACTGAGTTTCCATGTGATCCAGCAACACCTCTTCTAGGGATATATCATAGCAACACAAAAAATACAATGCAAAAAAAATTCTCTGATCCCCATACATGCAATATGTATACCATATGCATTATGTAATATACTATATATAACATACTATATATAGCATATATACTATATATTGTATATATACATATATACTATATACCATACAAAAATGCGTGTATACTATATTTGTATACGTGTATATATGACTATATATGTGTACACATATACATATATACAGTAGTTTATATATACTATATATGATATATATACAATAGCACTGTATACAGTAGCCAGAACCTGGAAAACAACCCAGCAGGCAATAGATGAGTGGCTAAAGAAACAGTTCTATGGGCCAGAGTGATAGCCACAGTGTGTAAAACATTTACCTTGCACATAGTTGACCCAGATTCAATTTCCAGCATCTCATATTATCCCCTGAATGAGTCTGCCAGGAGTGATAGCTGAAACCCCCTGAGTGCCTCTTGTTGTGGCCCAAAAATCAAAACAAAAGAAACAGTGGTATATAAACACAATAAAATAGTATGCCAACTGTTAAGAAAAATAATAGTCATGAAATTTGCTATATACCTGGATGCATGGATGGATATGGAGAGTATTATGCTAAGTGAAATGAATCAGAGAAGGATAGACAGAATGCTCTATTTCATGGGATATTAGAAAGATATAGACTGATATATATATATATATATATATAATATATATATATATATATATATAGACAATAAAGAGAAGGGCTAGAAAAACAGTCCATGGCAGAAAATTTGTCATAAATATGGATCAGTGTATTCAAGGCAGAAAAGGGACCACTCTGACAATAATAATTTGAACTGATTACTCAAGTCAATAACTGGTTATTGTATGAAGAGAGATAGGAGAGAAAGATGAGAGGAGAGAGGGAGAGAGGTGAAAGAGAGAGGAGAAAGAGGAGAGAAGAAATGAGAGAGGAAAGAGAAAGAGAGAAAGAGAGAAAAGAGAAAGTGACAGAGAGAGAAAGAGAGAGAGAAGAAAAATGCCTGGGGTCAGAGTGATAGAACAGAGATAGGGCAAACAAAGACATTATAAATTCAAATTTTCCACATCTACTAAGAGAAAGTCCCCAGGCACCTAATTTAGGTAGTTTTTGTTTATGGTTGAGTTCTTATGTGACCTTCTGTGCAGAATATTGTCTTTGAAGGTAGCTGACCTGGGTTGAACCTGAGTTCAATTCCAGGCATCCTATCCTCGCCTGCCAGGAGTGATTTCAGAGCGCAGAGCCAGAACTTCTGAGTGCCACCGGGTGTGCCCCTCCCCCCAAAAAATGCCTGACCATAAAAGGCAGGGGAAGGGTTAAAGAGATAACAGGGGCATTGGTGGTGGGAATTGTTTATGGGTAGAGGGTGTTGTACATTGAAAGACTGAAACTCAATCATGAACAACTTTATCATTATGTTTAAATAAACATGTAAAAATATGTAAATAATGTTTAAATTATTTAAGTAAAAAAAGAAATATTCCTCACTTTAACATATGGAAAGTTCCTTGTATTTCCTTTCCTCAATTCTTTCAATGGACAAGGACATTTCATTGTATGTGTTTTCAGGACTGAGTTAGTTCTACATGGTTGTTATCCTTTAAGGCAAAAAAAAAAAAATAATCATATTATATTAAACTCATATTCAGCATTATCTACAGTAAATATCTAAAGTATTTGCTTTTGCAGTAGCATCAATGAGCTGAATACACTGATAATTTGATACAAAGAAGTAAGGATACTTTAGTTCTCTACTGTAAGCATACATTATCTATCAATTTCTTACAAAGGATGAAACAAAAGGAGTTTGAGCACAATATTCTCTATCTTCTGACCCCACACTTTCATCAGGAAATGTCTTGATTATGTATTTGTTTTTGTTTTTATGGGGTCTAATATATTGTGAGTGTTTCTTTAAGGTGCATATGTTTCTCATTACATTTTTATGCTTATGTGTATGATTTAAAATGAACATTTCTAACTACTAAAAATATTTTCATTAGGGAATAGTTAACAAGAAACAATATTCTGTACATAAGGTCACATAAGAATTCAACCATAAACAAAACTACCTAAATTAGGTGCCTGGGGACCTTCTCTTAGTAGATGTAAAAATTTGAATTATAATGTCCTTGTTTGCAAATAAAACGACACACAGAATTCTAATATGTATTTTGATATTAATAATGATAATGAAAACATATTGATATTTTTATTTTTAAGTCAAGCAACTTTTATTAAACAATGCTGGCTTATTTTCTTATTACAAAATATTATGAGAAAATAGGGCAAAAATTAATAACTTTAGGTGATTTCAAATGACATATCTCCCACTGTATTCTCAATTTTATGAAGACATGTTCAGTGACAGTTTTGTTGCATAAGTTTCCATAGATACATATTCTTTGTGCCTTTGATGCAACACTGGTGATGTTCTGGAGTTACTCCTGGCTCTGCACTAAAAAAATCACTCTATATGGGATCATGGCAATAGTCAAAGCCTGAAATCAAAGTAAATGTCAATCAACAGAAGACTAGTAAAGAAATACATACATACATATATAAAACACTTCAAATATATATAGCCAGATTTCAACTCAATAGAAAGGAGATCTTTTTTTTAATTAAAGGCATCCAATTATATTATGGATTTATTTAACAAATTGCTATTTTATACACTATACAATATGCAAACATGTGTTTTATTATGGTTTCATTCAAGAAACTGTTTAATATTGAGTTACCTAACTTTTGATTTCCACTCATGATTAGAATATTATAACAAAGTTTGTTCAATAATATTTAAAGTATGACTTTGAACAGAAAGAACTAAAGGTTGAGAGAACATGCACTTTTTAATAAATAAATTTTCATATCTTCAAGATTCTTAAGGACTAAAATCATAGCAAACTCTCAACTGCTTTTTAAACTTTCTGAATTGTCTGAATTCTAATTCAAGACAATGGAAGTATTTAGACACTTTAAATGAGAGCTGGGTCAAATGAATGCTATTCATTAGAACTGAATTCTTTTTCTTTACATTGTTGAATTTCTAAACTTGTCTCACACCACACAGCTCTATTAATTTAAAACATTTGCTCTGACTTGCAAGAAAAAAAATCTATTTTTTCTTCAAATAGACTGCTTGTAGGATAGCAAAACTCTTGCAGCTTTTATTTTATTTTTCTAATTTACATAAGAGCTTAAAACTTCCTGGATACTTGTGAATTTCTCATGATTTGTAGGTAATAGAAAAAAATAAGAAAAGGACCTAGATGTTAAATCACCATGGAATTATTTTAAAGGATATTCAGAAATTTTATTTTATATAATAAATTTTACTTTTTATATTGATTTTGTGTTATAAAAGATTTAGTGGCTATAGAAAACATAAACACAATACTGTAACATTTAAAAATGATTTTTTTATTTAAACACCATGGTTACAAAAATGTTCATACTTGGCTTTCAGTCATAGAAAATATACTTCCCTTCACCAGTACAACTTTCTCACCAAAAATATTCCCCTGTTTGCCACACACACACAAACACACACACCTCCTGCCTATCTCTGGGACAAGAATTCTGCTATTCTCTGTCACTATAATAGTTATGAGAGTTGTCAGTGCAGTTCGTGGTGAGTAATTGCAATCACTGCTCTTTGTGGCAAGCTTCAAACCATGGGTTGGTCCTCTGAGCTCTCATTATTACTGTACTGTCTTTTATTATTCTTTTTTTTAATTTTTTTTATTTTTAATTATGAGAAAGAAAAGGTAAAGTTACAGTGGAAGGACAATCACCCATAACATAATTCTCAGAAGTCCCCTTGCTGATAACTTTGAACTTTCAGCCAAAGAACATTAAGATAAATAAAACAGAATCCACGTACAATTACTTTGTCCCTCAAGTACCCAGATTGTAACACATTATAATATTTCTTACAGCACACAAGGCAATCTAAAACCATAAAACTTACATAACTCCTTAAACATTAGAGACAGTATTTTTTACATTTCCATGTACATGCATATTAGCTTAAGTTAACCTCAAGTTTTAAGTGTTTTTTTTTTAAGGATTAGAGTCAAAGGAGCACAGTAAAAATGGTGTTAGAGTGGCAATTGTTGTTTGCATAGGCCCACCAAAATATGAGAGGCATAGAAAGGAATAACCTTGGCCTAATACAAAGAGACCCTACCCCTGAAGTTTCCTGGCATAAGACCAACTCTAGGCTCCAGGCAAGTTAGATCATCCAATCCAAGACATTGTCCGTAGTGCCAACACACTTTTCACACAGTCTCTGTTGTTGGTATCATGTTTCTGTATTAAAGATCCTGGAATCTGCATATCCTACATTGAAGTCAGGATGTGGAGCGTCCTCTCCTTTCACCTCACCATTAAAGGGCAAAGCAGGAAGCCCTGTCCTGTAAGCAGGTCGTTGTTGTTAAGTCTTCTTAGTGTTAAGGGAAGTCTTTTTTGAGCAGGTCGATGTCTGAGCAGTGGTAGGGTCTTCCGTGGTAGAGGATTGCGTCCAGATGATGTTATAGACAAACCTGGATGTTTTGTGGATGGCTTCCCTGGCTCAGGGGTGAATTGAAAATGCCCTTTCTTCTGAGGCATGTGCCAGGTCATGTTCAGGGTGTAAGGTCCCTTTGCATTACAAGATTAGTGGATTCCAATCTCTATTAAATAGGATCTTATTTGTATGTATAGTATTTTCTCATTTTAATGTGCCTATGCAAAAAAGGAGCAAAGCCACGTGGTTTTATTGGCACATATGGGGGCCATAAAAACAAGTCCAACAATTTCCATGATATGGTTCAATCATAAGCATTAAACTGGGGGACTCTTTCACCAAAATTCCTTGTTAAACAGCTCATAAAGAGAAGATAAAAAGTGGAAAGAATCGTCATTAGATAAGAGAATATTTAGTAAGACTTATAGTTGTCAGGGAAAAACACAAAATATTCTAAAGACATACATGTCCATTTTATGTCTTTTGAAACAGTTTAGGGTTGTTACACACAATGCATGGCTTTGGTCTGTAATTAGGATTGTGGAATACTGAAGTTAAAAAGAGTAATGTGGGTTAGTGATGTTTGGGGCAGGTGAGAGAATTAAGGAGTAAAAATGAGCTTTGAAGGGGTGTGGGAAAGGGCAGAATACAAAATGGACATGCTGGATATGCAAAACATAACATAAATATAAGGAATACTCTACAAGTAGCGACCCCGCGCGGTTTCCCATATGCAGAGTACCTCCAGAAATTGCCAGTGACAAACTTAGCACAACGAACCAATCTCAGCACACCCCAAGTTAGGACCAACAATTTCTGGCCGCCATTGCTGCCACCCCAGAAGGCCTGGAGGCCAAGGGTAGAAGAGGGGAAGGCTGGGAGCTTATCAAGGCTCCCAGCACACCCAAGTTAGAAAGAAGGCCTTCCACAAGGGGTCTCCCCCAACCTCATGCCGCTAGAGCTAACCTCCAGTTCAAGAGAGGATCGAGAGAGAGCCGGAAGCCAGGATCTGCCCGCCCTACACCCTGTGCCCTTCCCTCCCTAAAGCTGAGGAAAGGGCGGGGAAAGCTTGGGACCCCATACAGGAGGGACCCCCCGACACCCACCTTGTCTGGCCACCTGGGCTGCCACCCTAGAAGGCCTGGAGGCCAGGGGCAGAAGAGGGGAAGGCTGGGAGCCTATCAAGGCTCCTAGCACACCCAAGTTAGGGAGAAGGCCTTCCACATGGGGTCTCCCCCAACCCCATGCCGGCTAGAGCTAGCCTCCAGCTCAAGAGAGGATCCAGAGGCTTATTATTCTTATATCACTCAAAGGTATGAGACTATTCTATGTCTAGCCCTCTCCCTCTGACTTATATCAACTTAGCATAATAATCTGTATGTCCTTCCATATATATGAAAGTTTCAGGAAAATCACGTAACTTAAAATAAACTATACAAAGTAAACTACAAAATGATGCTTCAAAGAAATAAAAGGGGACACAAAAAATGAAGACATATATCCTGTTCATAGATTGGGAGGATTAACATCATTAATAACAGTAAAATGGCAATACTCCCCAAAGCATTGTATTTTGGTTTTATGGTTTAATGAAATTTCTCTAGGGATACCCATGACATTCTTCAAAGAAATGAATCAAACACTCCTGAAATTTATTTGCAACAATAAATGCTGATAAATAGCTAAAGCACTACTTAGTTAAAAGAAGATAAGAGGCATCACTTTCTTCAATTTTAAATTGTATTAGAAAGCAATAGTATTAAAACAGCATGGTATTGGAATAAAAATAGGCCTTTGTATCAAGGAAATAGACTAAAGTATTCAGAGAATGATGCCCAATCTATTAATCTTTGATAAAGGGGAAAGAAAAAGAAAGTGGAGCAAAAAAATCCTTTCAACAATTGTATTCAGACAACTAGTCAGCCACATGCAAAAATTAGAACTCAGACCTTTCTTTAACACCATGAAGAAAGGTCAAATTAAAAAGAATTAAAGACCTTTATATACAATCTGAAACTATGAAGTATATCAAAGAAAACATAGACAAAGCACTCTATATGACATTGAGACTAAAGGCATCTTCAAGGAGGAAACTCCACAATCCAAGCAAGTAGAAGCAAAGATAAACAAATGGGTTTACATTAAACTGAGAAACTTCTGCACTTGAAAGGAAATGGTGAATAGAATGCAAATACACCCTGCAATGGGAGGAACTTCACCCAATACCCATCTGATAAGAGGATACTATTGAAGATACACAAGGTACTGAATGAACTCAACAAGAAAAAAATATCTTACCCCATCAAAACTTCAGAAGAATAAACGAATGGACATATTCTCAAAGAAGAAATATAGTTGGCCAAAAAGCACTTGAATAAAGTGTTCCACATCACTAATCATCAGGGAGATGCAAATCAAAACAACAATAAGGTATCAGTTCACACCACAGAGAATGGTACACATCACAAAGTACAGGAACAACCAATGCTGGCATGGATATGGTGAAACAGAAACTCATATTTATTGCTGGTGGGAATGCTTTCTAGTCCCGCCTTTTTAGAAAACAGTATGATTATTCCTCATAAAAATGGATATTGAGCTACCATGTGATCCAGCAATAACACACCCAGGAATATATTCTAAGAAAACAAAAACACAATACAAAAAGCCTCCTACACTCCTATGTTTATCGCAGAACTATTTACAATAACCATAATCTGGAAACAACCTACATGGCCTAAAATTATTAGCGGCTAAAGAAACAGTGGTACATCTAAACAATGGATCACTCTGAAGCCATTAGAAAAAATGAAGCAATACTCTAACTTTAAAATTAATTATTAATGTTCAAGAACATTACTTCAGGGGCCGGAGAGGTGGCGCTAGAGGTAAGGTGTCTGTCTTGCAAGCGCTAGCCAAGGAAGGACCGAAATTTGATCCAGGTGTCCCATATGATGCCCCCAAGCCAGGATCAATTTCTGAGCGCTTAGCCAGAATAACCCCTGAGCATCAAATGGATATGGCCAAAAAAAAAAAAAAGACATTAGTTCAACAAAATAACTCTTCAATTAAGTAATAAACTTTTCATAATCAGCTGATAGTGCAAATATTTCAATTCAAATATCAAAAAACTAAATGTGTACCAAAATAGAAAACCTAAAATGTATTGGTAAATAAGTATACAAATTTTCACCACAAAGTTTCACATTTAATTGCTTGATAATAAATAATTTTATTTATAACCAAGATATTTATATTTATAAATAAAATACTTATTATTTATAATTATAAATTATGTTATATAAAATATAAATTATTGATACATTTAAATAATATGTTATATTTAAAAAAATATGTTCACAAATTGAGGGGGAAATAATGGAGTGTACGAAGACCAAACAGTCATATGGACATTAAGTAAAAATAAAAAATTGATCAGACTTAAACACCAAAGTCAAAATCAATGACAACAGAATCGATACCCAATCTACAACAAGCTAGAGCACTTATACTAGCAGCCCCATGGTAAAGGAGGGGTATATAGGATTCATGCTGGGAACAAAGGTGGAGAGAGGACAACATTGGTGGTGGGAATGCCCTGATTCAATGTCACTATGTACCTAAAATATTACTGTGAAAGATTTGTAATCCACTTTGGTCAAAATAAAAAAATATATGTGTTTATAAATAATTTTTTATAAACAAAATATGTTTCAGTGGTGTGATCTCAGTTTCTATGGAGGTCCGAGACTAAGAGTTTTAGTTCTACTATGAAAAATTATATCTTGGGGCCAGAGAAGCAGTGCAGGTGGTAGGGCATCTGCCTTGCAACCGTTAACCTAGAATGGACCACGGTTTGATTCCCCAGTGTCCTATATGGTCCCCCAAGCCAGGAGCAATTTCTGAGCACAGGAGTAACCCTTGAGCATCATTAGGTGTGGCCCAATCCCACACCCCAAAAGAAGAAAAATTATATAATCTCTGCAAGAGATTTTTAATGTCACTTTCAAAATCAAGAAGATAAAATAGTAGGGTGTAGAGGTAATTTTCCTTTATGGAACGAAGTTAATGAAACATGACATGAATTTAAATGAGTTTTGGAGTTTTTTACATTTTTCCTCATAATGTTTTCTTCTTAAAACTGATTAGAAAAATGATTCTATAAATTTTAATAAAAATTTAATTTCTATTATTTTCTATGACTATTTTGTCCTGGAAAATAATAACTATTAATCAAATTAATAAATTAAGCATAAATATGAAAGTGATGATATCTTTTAGATATGTATTATTTTAAGCTTATAAATCATACACATTGAGTTGCAAATAACATCTAGAATACCAAAAGATAGACAAGAGGAGTCAAGAAATAGTGAATAGATTTACTTAGCAAAAAACATATTTCTCAGAAGGAAGTTTTATCACTAGAACATTTTAAATTTAAAAAATTTACATTCAATAAGATATTGTTGGATTTGATATAAGCATTACTATGGTTTGGTAAGACACTTATTTCCTTAAACCTACAACTGATATATTTCTCTATAGATAACTATAGATTAGCAATAATTTCTCTAGCTAAGACACAGAGTTCAATACATCTATATAAATTAAGGAAGGTTGAAGTGCAATATCCAATACTGTGGAAACCTACTTGGTTGTAGTGTATGATCTTCTTTATGATGCATTGGATCCTATTTGCCAGATTTTGTTGAAGATCTTTGCATCAGCATTCATCAATTGATATTGGTCTGTAATTTTCTTTTTTGGCAGCGTTTCTGTCTGGTTTTGGTATCAAGGTGATGTTGGCTTCATAAAAGCTGTTTGGGAGTGTTCCCGTTTTTTAATTTCATTGAAGAGTCTGGCTAGAATTGGTAGTAGTTCCTCTTGAAAGATTTAAAAAATTTATTAGGAAATCCATCTGGGTCTGGGCTATTCTTTTTGGGCAGATGTTTGATTACAGTTTCAATTTCCTCAGTAGTGATGAGGGAGTTTAGATATGTTACATCCTCCTTACTTAAATGTGGAAGGTTATAAGTGTCCAAGCATTTTTCCATTTCTTCTAGGTTCTCATGTTTAGTAGCATAAAGTTTCTCAAAGTAGTCTCTGATTACCCTTTGGATCTCTGCAATATCTGCCGTGATCTCCCCCTTTTCATTTCTAATATGGGTTATCAGATTTCTCTCTCTCTCTCTCTCTCTCTCTCTCTCTCTCTCTCTCTCTCTCTCTCTCTTTGTGAGTTTTGCCAATGGTCTATCAATCTTATTTATTTTTTAAAAAAACCAACTTCTGCTTTCGTTGATCTTTCAGATTGTTTTCTGGTTTTCCACTTCATTGAGTTCTGCTTTCAGCTTTTTTATTTCCTTCTGTCTCCCTATTTTTGGTTCCTTTTGTTGGTCATTTTCTAATTTTTTGAGCTGCGTCATTAAGTTATTTCAGGTATGCCCCTTCTTTCTTCCTGATGTGTGCTTCTAGAGCTTTAAATTTTCCTCTCAGGACCACTTTTGCTGTGTCCCATAGATTCTGGCAGTTTGTGTCTTCATTATCATTTGTTTCCAGGAAAGTTTTGATTTCCTTCTTGATTTCATCTCGGACCCACTGGTTGTTCAGTAGCAGGGTGTTTAATTTCCAATTGTTAAAGGTTTTCTTCTGTGTGGCTTTGTAGTTCACAACTAATTTCAGAGCCTTGTGGTCAGCAAAGGTACTTTCAAGATTTCTATCCTCTTGATTTTATGGAGGTATGTTTTATGTGTCAGCATGTAGTCTATTCTGGAGATTGACCCATGTACATTGGAAAAGAATGTGTATCCAGGTTTTTTTGGGATGGAGTGTCCTGCATATATCTACCAGTTCTCTTTCTTCCATAACTCTTTTCAGGGCTAGTATGTTTTTGTTGGGTTTCAATCTGTTTGACCTATCAAGTGTTGACAGGGCTGTGTTGAGGTCTCCCAAAATTATTGTGTTATTATTGATTTCTTTTTTCAGATTTGTCAGTAATTATATTAGATAATTTGCTGGTCTCTTAATGTTTAATAGTCTGATTTCTTCCTGTTGCATATATCCATTGATTAGTACATAGTGTCCATCTTTGTCCCTTACCACTTTTCTGAGTATAAAGTTGGTATCATCAGATATTAATATAGTCACCCCAGCTTTTTTTAGGGTGTTGTTTGCTTGGATGAATTTTCTCCAGCCTTTGATTTTGAGTCTATGTTTGTTCTGACTATTCAGATGTGCTTCTTGTAGGCAGCAGAAGGTTGGATTCATCTTTTTGACCCATTTTGCCACTCTGTGTCTTTTAATTGGTGAATTTAGTCCATTGACATTGAGGGAGATGATTGTCATAGGATTTAATATCATTTTTGTAGATAAGTTTGCTGTGTTTGTTGGTCTCTCTTGTCTTAGAGTAGACCTGTCAGTTTTTCCTTTAAGGCTGGTTTTTCATCTGTGAAGTTTCTGAGCTGTTGTTTATCCATGAGGCTATGTATTCTTCCTTCAAACCTGAACGTGAGTCAGGCTGGGTGCAGTATTCTCGGTGAGGCATTCATTTCTTTCAGTCTTGTCACAATATCCCACCACTGTCTTCTGGCCTTGAGAGTTTCTTGTGACATGTCTGCAGTAAGTCTTAGGGATGCTCCTTTGAATGTAATTTCCCTTTTTGATTTTGCTGCTTTCAGTATTCTTTCTCTATCTGTGGGATTTGTCATTGTAATGAGGATGTGTCTTGGGGTGTTTTCTTTGGGTCTCTTTTAGCTGGTACTCTTCGGGCATGCAGGATTTGATTGCATGTAGTTTTTAACTCTGGGAGTATCTCTTTGATGATGTCTTTGACAGTTGATTCTTCCTGAAGATCTCCTTCCTGGGTTTTTTGGGACTCAAATGATTCTTATTTTTCTTCTGTTGAGTTTATGAAAGACTTCTATTTTCATCTGTTCACATGCCTTGAGTACTTTTTCCATTGCCTGTTCGTTTGTCTTAAGGTTCTTTTCCAATTTCTTCTATTGTTTTGAGTTTTTCTGCATCACATCTTTCAGTACTCTGATTCTCTCCTCAGCTGCTGATACCCTGTTGGCGAGGCTATCCATTGAGGTTTTCAGTTGAGCAACCGTGTTTTTCAGATCTGTTATTTCAGTTTGAAGTTTTCTGATTTCTGTCTTTGTGTTCTGTTCAGATCGATCTATGCTTTCTTTGAGTTCTACGAACATCTCCCATATTGTTATTTTAACAACCCTCAGAGACAATGAGAGGAGGGTTGGAACTTCCAGCTCGCTGCATGAAGCTCACCACAAAGAGTGGTGAATACTCTATAGAAATAACTAACTACACAGAGAACTACCATAGTCATGTGAATGAATGAGGGAACTGGAAAGCCTGTCCGGAGTACAGGTGGGGGTGGGCTGGGATGGAGGGAGATTTGGGACATTGGTGGTGGGAATGTTGCACTGGTGAAGGAGGGGTTCTTTACATGACTGAAACCTAATCACAATCATTTATGTAATCAAGATGTTTAAATAAAGAAAAACATGAAGAAAAATATTCAAGAAAAAGAATATAAGCATAAGAGTAACATTTATGGTAGATATACACAGTGGAATACTATGCAGCTATAAGAAAATATAAAATATGGGATATGAGAGATTGTCTAGTATACAGTGAATTTATTCTATATGTGGCCAATCTGAATTCAATTCTGACACCTCATATTGTCCCTTGAGCACTTTCAAGAGTGATTTTTTGTGTGTATGCACAGCCCTAAACTAATGCTGGGTGTGGTTCCAAAACCAAAGGTGAAAAAAGATAAAATATTATTATCTTGGAATGGAACTGGATTATACTATGTCAAATGAATTGCAGAGAAAATAACAAATACCAAATGATCTCACTCTACTGTGGCTTATACAGAGCATCAAAAAGGAATAGAAGTATTGAATGATTACAAACATTTGACCTAATATTATAGAACAATAGATTAGCAATCTGTTGCAGTGCCAAATGATGATGTCTGGATGCACAGAAAGAACAGTACTTGAGGATCTTTAATTAGTGGTGGAAGGTAACTGTGTATATTAAGACCATAAATAAATATTAGCAATATGGTAGTCACAGTGATACTTAAACTTTTTATATGTAAAAGCACAGTGTTTTTACAATTATACGTATACTTATAATTGTATAAGTTGATCACTTATTTTGCATGTGGTAGATCCAGTTTGGATCCCTGACACAGAATATTATTTCCTGGATCCTCTGTAGAGTCATTTTTGATCACAGAACCAAAAGTAAGCCCTGAGAACCATTGTATGTGCACACCCACTTAAAGGGGGGAAATAGCATATTTGTGCAAAAAGTACAAATAAAATTTTATATATAATTTACCTTTGGTTATTTTTAGTTCCTTAATTAGTATAATATATTAAGTAGGTTGAATTAACTTTCTTATAAGGATCATCACTTTATGTTGATATTTTTCAAAAGTGAGGTTGGCACCTCTGATCTCAAAGATTCAAACCATATACTTTCCTACTGAATCACATTCTTGCTTCTCACTTAAATATTTGACTATAAATAGAGGGCTGGAGTAATAACATAGCAGGAGAGCACTTGCTTTAAATGAGGCCTACCCATCTTCGATTCCTGGCAACCCATATAGTCTCCTGAGACTTTCAGAATAATTTCTGAATACAGAGCATGAGTAACCCCTGAGTGCTGTCAGGTGTGCCCCTCCAATTTTTAACAGTAAAAAGGAATAATCGGAAATGAGTTACTGTTAAATATTTCCTATTTCATGCCTTATATATTTTAGATCTTTTTTGAGATAAGAGAAAAGTTAAAGACAGGGAAATAATATGGGATTAAAAGTAATTTTCAGATTCAAGTATTTCACCTTTATTTATAACAGAAAAAAGAAAGGTTAGAGAAATTCATAGTACTGGGTGTTGGACACTTGTGTAACAAAAGGCTGACATTGGTTGCATACATGGTGCCCTACATGGTCCCCCAAACCCTGACATGAGGAATCCCTGAGGAAAAAAATAAACAGGAACAAGCTCTAAGAGCAACAGGATGTGGCCCATAAAGAAAAACAAAAAAGCAAATAAAAATAATAAAGTTGAGATAATAGTTTAAATATTACTTGACTGCTCCCCAAATTATTTGATTTATATTTTACCTATATCATTATCATCTTGTATCATACTTTATGATAGCAATTTCCAAATAATATATTCACTTTAGCATCATCATTTTTTAACTTGATTGATTGATTGTTTGATTGGTTTTGGGGTCACATCCAGCAGCACTCAGGGGCCACTCCTGGTTCTGCACTCAGAAATCTCCCCTGGCAGGTTGAGGGTCCATATGAGATGCAAGAATCAAATGGATCCCTCACGGGCCAGGCACATGCAAGGCAAATGCCCTACTGCTGTGCCAACTTTCTGACCCCAGCATCATCATTTTGATAAAATTCTAAGCTCATACTGTGAATATATATTATTTATATTACACATTATTACTAAAAATGTTATCCATATATATTGTGTATAACATATGCAAAGGGGTTTATTTTAAAGCTAATATCAACTGGGCTAGAGAGATATCACAGCGATAGGGGGTTTGCCTTACATTCTGCTGGGTTTGGACCTGTTTGATTCCTGGCATTCAATATGGTTTCCCTAGCCTGCCAGGAGCAATTTCTGAGTGGAGAGCCAGGAGTAACCCCTAAGCGCCATCTGGTGTGGTAAAACAAAACAAAACAAAACAAAACAGAACAAAACAAAAAAGCTAATGTCAACTTCCAAATGTAAAATGTGGCAAGCAATAATTTTTTTGGTCAAAAATAATTGACCAAGAGAAACTATGGGTTTTTAAATACATTAGTAAGTTGTTCAATACTCAGTTAAAAAGCTGTGGCCTACAAAAATGAAACAAGGTAGCATAAAGTCTAATCATGCATTAAGTAACTCAAACAAAAATATATTAATTATTTATATTGAAAATACTAAGTTTCGGGGGCTGGGCGGTGGCGCTGGAGGTAAGGTGCCTGCCTTGCCTGCGCTAGCCTAGGACGAACCGCGGTTCGATCCCCTGGCACCCCATATGGTCCCCCAAGAAGCCAGGAGCAACTTCTGAGCGCATAGCCAGGAGTAACCCCTGAGCGTCACAGGGTGTGGCCCAAAAACCAAAAAAAAAAAAAAAAAAAAAAAAAAGAAAATACTAAGTTTCAGTTCTTTGGGGAATTTCTAAATTTATTTTTTTTTTTTTTTTCTTATTTATTTCTTTTTTTTTTTTTTTTTTTTTTTTTTTTTGGTTGGTTTTATGGGTGTTTTTTTTTTTTTTTTTTTTTTTTTTTTTATTTAAACACCTTGATTACATACATGATTGTGTTTGGGTTTCAGTCATAAAAGGAACACCACCCATCACCAGTGCAACATTCCCATCACCCAAGTCCCAAATCACCCTCCTCCCCACCCAACCCCCGCCTGTACCCTAAACAGGCTCTACATTTCCCTCATACATTCTCAATATTAGGACAGTTCAAAATGTAGTTATTTCTCTAACTAAACTCATCACTCTTTGTGGTGAGCTTCCTGAGGTGAGCTGGAACTTCCAGCTCTTTTCTCTTTTGTGTCTGAAAATTATTATTACAAGGGTGTCTTTCATTTTTCTTAAAACCCATAGATGAGTGAGACCATTCTGCGTTTTTCTCTCTCTCTCTGACTTATTTCACTCAGCATAATAGATTCCATGTACATCCATGTATAGGAAAATTTCATGACTTCATCTCTCCTGACAGCTGCATAATATTCCATTGTGTATATGTACCACAGTTTCTTTAGCCATTCATCTGTTGAAGGGCATCTTGGTTGTTTCCAGAGTCTTGCTATGGTAAATAGAGCTGCAATGAATATAGGTGTAAGGAAGGGGTTTTTGTATTGTATTTTTGTGTTCCTAGGGTATATTCCTAGGAGTGGTATAGCTGGATCGTATGGGAGCTCGATTTCCAGTTTTTGGAGGAATCTCCATATCGCTTTCCATAAAGGTTGAACTAGAGAGCATTCCCACCAGCAGTGGATAAGAGTTCCTTTCTCTCCACATCCCCGCCAACACTGTTTATTCTCATTCTTTGTGATGTGTGCCATTCTCTGGGGTGTGAGGTGGTATCTCATCGTTGTTTTGATTTGCATCTCCCTGATGATTAGTGATGTGGAACATTTTTTCATGTGTCTTTTGGCCATGCGTATTTCTTCTTTGTCAAAGTGTCTGTTCATTTCTTCTCCCCATTTTTTGATGGGGTTAGATGTTTTTTTCTTGTAAAGTTCTGTCAGTGCCTTGTATATTTTGGAGATTAGCCCCTTATCTGATGGGTATTGGGTGAATAGTTTCTCCCACTCAGTGGGTGGCTCTTGTATCCTGGGCACTATTTCCTTTGAGGTGCAGAAGCTTCTCAGCTTAATATATTCCCATCAGTTAATCTCTGCTTTCACTTGCTTGGAGAGTGCAGTTTCCTCCTTGAAGATGCCTGTAATGTCCTGTAGTGTTTTGCCTATGTGCTGTTCTATATATCTTATGGTTTTGGGGCTGATATCGAGGTCTTTAATCCATTTGGATTTTACCTTTGTACATGATGTTAGCTGGGGGTCTAAGTTTAATTTTTTGCAAGTGGCTATCCAATTGTGCCAACACCACTTGTTGAAGAGGCTTTCCCTGCTCCATTTAGGATTTCCTGCTCCTTTATCAAAAATTAGATGGTTGTATCTCTGGGGAACATTTTCTGAGTATTCAAGCCTATTCCACTGATCTGAGGACCTATCCTTATTCCAATACCATGCTGTTTTGATAACTGTTGCTTTGTAGTACAGTTTAAAGTTGGGAAAAGTAATTCCTCCCATATTCTTTTTCCCAATGATTGCTTTAGCTATTCGAGGGTGTTTATTGTTCCAAATGAATTTCAAAAGTGTCTGATCCACTTCTTTGAAGAATGTCATGGGTATCTTTAGAGGGATGGCATTAAATCTGTATAATGCCTTGGGGAGTATTGACATTTTGATGATGTTAATCCTGCCAATCCATGAGCAGGGTATGTGTTTCCATTTCCGTGTGTCCTCTCTTATTTCTTGGAGCAGAGTTTTATAGTTTTCTTTGTATAGGTCCTTCACATATTTAGTCAAGTTGATTCCAAGATATTTGAGTTTGTGTGGTACTATTGTGAATGGGGTTGTTTTCTTAATGTCCATTTCTTCTTTATTACTGTTGGTGTATAGAAAGGCCATTGATTTTTGTGTGTTAATTTTGTAGCCTGCCACCTTGCTATATGAGTCTATTGTTTCTAGAAGCTTTTTGATAGAGTCTTTAGGGTTTTCTAAGTAGAGTATCATGTCATCTGCAAACAGTGAGAGCTTGACTTCTTCCTTTCCTATCTGGATTCCCTTGATATCCTTTTCTTGCCTAATCGCTATAGCAAGTACTTCCAGTGCTATGTTGAATAGGAGTGGTGAGAGAGGACAGCCTTGTCTTGTGCCAGAATTTAGAGGGAAGGCTTTCAGTTTTTCTCCATTGAGGATAATATTTGCCACTGGCTTTGTGGTAGATGGCCTTCACTATATTGAGAAAGGTTCCTCCATTCCCCATCTTGCTGAGAGTTTTGATCAAGAATGGGTAGTGGACCTATCAAATGCTTTCTCTGCATCTATTGATATGATCATGTGGTTTTTATTTTTCTTGTTATTGATGTTGTGTATTATGTTGATTGATCTTACGGATGTTAAACCAGCCTTGCATTCCAGGGATGAAATCCTACTTGATCGTAGTGGATGATCTTCTTAATGAGGCATTGAATCCTATTTGCCAGGATTTTGTTGAGGATCTTTGCATCTGCATTCATCTGTGATATTGGTCTGTAATTTTCTTTTTTGGTAGCGTCTCTGTCTGGTTTAGGTATCAAGGTGATGTTGGCTTCATAAAAGCTATTTGGAAGTGTTTCTGTTTGTTCAATTTCATGAAAGAGTCTTGCCAAGATTGGCAGTAGTTCCTCTTGGAAAGTTTGATAGAATTCATTAGTGAAATCCATCTGGACCTGGGCTTTTTGTTTTTCGGCAGACCATTTTGATTACTGTTTTAATTTCATCAATGGTGATGGGGGTGTTTAGATATGCTACATCCTTCTTCCTTCAACCGTGGGAAGATTATAAGAGTCCAAGAATTTATCCATTTCTTCCAGGTTCTCATTTTTAGTGGCGTAGAGTTTTTCAAAGTAGTTTCTGATTACCCTTTGAATCTCTGTCATATCAGTAGTGATCTCTCCTTTTTCATTCCTGATACGAGTTATCAAGTTTCTCTCTCTCTCTTTCTTTGTTACGGTTTTGCCAGTGGTCTATCAATCTTGTTTATTTTTTCAAAGAACCAACTTCTGCTTTCGTTGATCTTTCGGATTGTTTTTTGAGTTTCCACTTCGTTGATTTCTGCTCTCAGCTTTGGTTATTTCCTTCTGTCTTCCTGTTCTTTGGGTCCTTTTGTTGAGCATTTTCTAGTTCTATTAGCTGTGTACATTAAGCTACTCAGGTAAAGCTCCTTCTTCCTTCCTGATGTGTGCTTGCAAAGCTATAAATTTTCCTCTCAGTACTGCTTTTGCTGTGTCCCATAAGTTCTGAGAGTTTGTGTCTTTATTGTCATTTGTTTCCAGGAACCTTTTTTATTTCCTCCTTGATTTCATCTCGGACCCACTGGTTATTGAGCATGAGGCTGTTTAACTTCCAGGTGTTAAAGTGTTTCTTCTGAGTCCCTTTGGAGTTCACAAATAATTTCAGAGCCTTGTGTCAGCGAAGGTAGTCTGCAAAATTTCCTATCCTCTTGATCTTATGGAGGTATGTTTTATGTGCCAGCATGTAGTCTATCCTGGAGAATGTCCCTTGTATCATTGGAGAAGAATGTGTATCCAGGTTTCTGGGGATGGATGTGTCCTATATATATCCACTAGCATCTTTCTTCCATTTCTCTCCTCAGTTAGTATATTTCTTGTTGGGTTTCAGTCTGGTTGACCTGTCCAGTTGTTGACAAAGCCGTGTTTAGGTCCCCCACAATTATTGTGTTGTTGTTGATATTATTTTTCAGATTTGTCAGCAGTTGTTTTAAATATTTTGCTGGCCCCTCATTCGGTGCATTATATGTTTAGGAGAGTGAATTCTTCCTGCTCTACGTACCCCTTGATTAATATAAAATGTCCGTCTTTGTCCCTTACAACCTTCTGAGTATAAAGTTTGCATTACTTGATATTAGTATGGCCACTCCAGCTTTTTTATGGGTGTTGTTTGCTTGGATAACTTTTCTCCAGCCTTATTATTTTGAGCTCTATGTTTGTTTCTGACTATTCAGGTGCGTTACTTGTAGGCAGCAGAAGGTTGGATTGAGTTTTTTGATCCATTTAGCCACTCTGTGTATCTTAACTGGTGCATTTAGTCCATTGACCGTTGAGAGAAAGAATTGTCCTGGGATTTAACGCCATCTTTATTTCAAAATTTGGGTGTCTTTTGGGTAGTATCTTGTCTTAGATATAGGTCTTTCAGTTTTCTCTTTAAGAACTGGTTTTGTGTCTTGTGAAGTTTCTGAGCTGTTTTTTGTCTGTGAAACCATGTATTCTTCCATCAAACCGGAAAGTGAGTTTTGCTGGGTATAGTAATCTGGGTGAAGCATTCATTTCATTCAGTCTTGTCACAATATCCCACCACTGCTTTCTGGCATTGAGCGTTTCTGGGACAGGTCTGCTGCTAAATCTCAGGAAGCTTGCTTGAACATGATTTCCCCTTTTGATCTTGCTGTTTTCAGAATTCTGTCTCTATCTGTGGGATTTGTCATTTGACTAGGATGTGTCTTGGGGTGGTTATTCTGGGGTCTCTTTTGGTTGGTACTCTTCGGGCATGCAGGATTTGATCACTATATTCTTAGCTCTGGAAGTTTCTCTTTAATGATGTTCTTGACATTGATCTTCCTGGAAATTTTCTTCCTGGGTCTCTGGGACTCCAATGATTCTTAAGTTGTTTCTGTTGATCTTATCATAGACTTCTATTTTCGTCTGTTCCCATTCTTTGACTAATTTTTCCATGTCTGCTCATTTGCTTTAAGTTTTTTGTCCAATCTCTCCTGCTGTATGGAATTGTTATGTATCTCATCTTCCACAGCACCAAGTCTATTCTCAGCTTCTGATACCCTGTCCAGAGCTTATCCATTTTGTCATTCACTTCGTTTACTGAGTTTTTCAGGCCTGTTAGTTGACATGTTATTTCAGTTTGGAGTTTTGTCATTTCTGCCTTCATATTTTCTTGGTTCTTATTAGTGTTCTGTTCAACTCGATCCATGGTTTCTTGGAGTCTGTTGAGCACCTTCCATATTGCTAGTCTAAAGTCCTTATCTGAGAGGTTGATTAGTTGTTCAGTCATTATATGGTCCTCAGAATTGTCATCTTCATTCTCTATGTCTGATGCTGGCCTGCGCTGTTTCCCCCATTGTCACATTTGTATGTGGGTTTTTCTACGTGTTGTAGTGGTATTCATTGTCTATATGATGTAGACAGTACACTCCTCTGGCTCCTCCCTTTCTGGATGGCTGACTTGCCTCTAAGGGAGGGGAGGTCCTCCGTGGATGAAGCCTCACACTGGGTCAAATCTTAGGCCCGAGCATGTAAAGAGAAGACAGTCCAGAGAGAGAAATGTTTGCTTCTGTGATATAGCGCCGTTCTTAGTGTGATTTTTCCTTCTTGTTGCAATGGAGTCTTTCCTTAGAAAGAGTGCACGGCGCGTAGCGAAGCGGAGCGGCCGTGCTCCTCTGAGCCTCTTTTTGCCCACTCGCAAGAGTTTCACGCAAGAGGACAGTAGACAGACATAGACAGGTCACACTCACAGTCTTTCACTGCTGAGCCCCACTGGGCCGGTGTACTTTCGCGATTTTCCCCCGCCTGGTGTCACACACAGGGAGCCAGGCTTTTGCAAAGGATAGCCGGTTTTTATGCTCTGAAAGTCCCTCCCTGAAAATGGCGTCTGGGCGAGCGAGGTTTCTGGAGGCTCTTTTTGCCCCACTCGCAAGAGTTTCCGCAAGAGGACAGTAGACAGACATAGACAGGTCACACTCACAGTCTTTCACAGCTGAGCCCCACTGGGCCGGTGTACTTTCCTCTAAATTTATTTTTATAAGTTTAAACCTAGGGGCCAAAGAGATAGCATGGAGGTAAGGCGTTTGCCTTTCATGCAGAAGGTCATTGTTCCAATCCTGCATCCCATATGGTCCCCAGAGCCTGTCAGGAGCAATTTTTCTGAGTGTGGGAGCCAGGCAGTAGCCCCTGAGTGCTCCTGGATGTGACCCAAAAAACAAAAACAAAAAACAAAAACAAAAACAAACAAAAAAAAGTTTAAACCTAGAAGATTTAAGATAAGTATTTGCATATCATTTCTAAGAAAATTTGATATCTCATATAACCTTAACTTAGCATGCTTTGGAGATGCAAACTAGTTGGAGATATAAAATAGTTACAACTCAGAAATGTCCCTTATCTCCGACTGTTAACCCCATATGGTGATAAGAAAATAGCTTCTTTCTCTCGGGTATGTTTGTAACTTTGATACCTATGTCTCATTTATCAAGGAAGGTAGTACTAATAAGGTGTCCCTCAACATTTAGAAAGAAACAAAAGGATGGTTTTAACTGCAGAGGAAAATATTTCCTCTATATTTTATTAACTTATGTACTAGGAACTCAGAAAGGGGATTAGTTTTATTCAAATTAATCTTGCAAAACTTGTGTTTTCCACTTTTAAATAATTTAGTTACAGTGAAACTGCAATATATCTAGCACATGCTCAAATGATTTAAAATGTATTCATCCCTGACTTAAAGACACATTTACCCTCTTTAATATGTGAAGACTGACACTAACATTTTTATGCATTTTTGAAATGCCTGTTATACTTTTCATCAGGATATTGACATTCTGGTAGGATTTGATGAAAGCTATAAATGGTCAAGTGGATAGATATATGCCTAATTGACTGACAATTTATCTTTTCCTAGTAGATAAAGTTTTACATTAGCAGAGAGAACAAATTACTTCTGATTCTTTGTGAGCTACAAAAGCCACTAGAGAAACTAGAATTGATTCATATTTGTGTACATCAGAAAAGTCTGATGAAAGTCATAATTTTTTTACATTGGATATTTCATTTATCTAAATATTGACTTGCAACAACTATACAGAGGCTAAAGAGAAAATTCTATTTGTCCCTAATCAATTTGAAACAAAAACTTATCATTCAGTATAGAACCAGTTTATTACATATTATAAGACATCCAGTCCAAAATGGTGCCAAAAATATAAAAAAGTGAGAATGTCTGGCCATAAGATACTAATTATAAAACAATCTATAAACAAAAAAATTACAAGCATTGATTAAAACTTTTCTTTTCTCAGTTTTTGCACTATAATTTGCTGTCTCAGAGACATCTCATTAAACTGAGCCTCTTCGATCATTTTTTCTTAATTTGGAGTTAGCATGGTATGATTTGACCTAGAACAGGAAAAAAATAAAGCATGGAAGAGAGAGGGATTTCAGGTTAATTTGCAGTAAACTTGACTATAAAATAAAGCCATTGCTGCTATGACACACGGCAGATATTTCTCTCACTGCTGTCACTTTATCCTTTTCTGTATTCCTTTCCATCTTCTCTCTCCAGGTATAAGCTTGTTATTCCCAGTATTTCACTCTTAAGAAATCTTATTAGAAATGTAATCATAGGGGGTCCGGGAAGGTGGCGCTAGAGAATAAGGTGTCTGCCTTGCAAGCGCTAGCATAGGACGAACTGCGGTTCGATCCCTGGCGTCCATATGGTCCCCCCAGCCAGGAGTCTGAGCGGATAGCCAGGAGTAACCCCTGAGCGTCAAACAGGTGTGGCCCCCCCAAAAACAACAAACAAAAAAAAAAGAAATGTAATCATAAAATTCTTTATTTTCTGAACAATATTTGTATAGACCATTATATCCTACCTAGTCAATAAAGTATTAAGCCAAGAAAGAAAGGACAGAATTGAAAAATTGAAAATAGAGTCAGAGAAAGGTACTTAGAATAATAGCAACAAATAAAAGAATAAAATTAGTTGGAACAGGAGCCAGAGTCGGGGGCTATCTTTCTAAGTAGGTTGTGCAGGGCAGCAGAAAATAAAAATTATTATTTACATTATTGAAAGTTGTATACAGCCTTTCTTATGAGTAGAAATGATACCAAAATAAAGGTTCACTGAAGTCTCATTATTCACTTAGCAGGCTTGTAAATATACTTGTTTTGCAGAATTCTTGAAAAGGAGTTATTGACCGTAATGCATTTTGGTGAAAGTCTAAATTAAAATAATGTCTTGTAATCATAAATGTAGCAGAATTTGTCAAAATTTAAGCCACATAACTTTAAACAAAAATTGCCTTGTGAATATTAAAATTGCATATATGATTGAATGTATGGCAAAATGGCTAACTCTAAGTTTACTTGACTGTAGTAAAAAACAACTACATAAATAACTATTATAAATAGAGGACTTAGATAAACCATAATGCATCTTCATAAGGAATAATATATAACTAAAAATCTAGCAAGTTATAGTATGTGCTTTTACAATGAAATTTTTTCTTAGATATATTGTAGTTAAGGACTAGTACTCCAGAAATATATAAAATGGAAAAGATAATTTGGCTTTCAGAAACTCTAAATGAAGTAAATATTTGAAAAGGTAGAATTAAAACAACAAAGAAAACCCTAACTTAAGCAAAGATTAACGAAATGGCTGTACATAGAATAACTATTATCACAGTAATAATAGTTGGGACCGGAGAGATAAGCATGGAAGTAAGGTGTTTGCCTTTCATGCAAATGGTCATTGGTTAGAATCCCAGCATCCCATAAGGTCCCCTGAGACTGCCAGGAGAGATTTCTGAGCATAGAGCCAGGAGTAGCCCTTGAGCACTGCCGGATATGACCAAAATAAATAAATAAATAAATAAATAATAGTTATCATGAGTAACATTTAAAACATAACACATTGATTGTGCATACATATTGTCATGTGTTGGAAAACATGTAGATAAAATATTGAACTTCACTTAACTTAGTACAAATTGTGTTAATGTGGTCTTCAATGCATTTTTTATTTAGGTATCATTTACATTAACTTTGGCATCCTTTGACTAACAATGTGAACTCTATTGGAAAAATGCACTGCATGACATTTTAGATAGAAGTTTTCTTAGAAAAGGTCAATTGTTGGCAGAAAAAGATTTCTTTTTTTTGCAGAAACAATATTATAGACAGAGAATCATCAGGATTTCAATATTTCATCAATCTAACACTAAACTAGAAGCAACTTAAATATAAAATTCAGGGGAATTACCAAACAGTATTCGTTGTTGGATTCCAATCTGGAAAACATTTCAAGATTGTTTAAAGAGGTCACTACTAGTATAACATAAAATGGATCAACTATATAGATGATAGATAGATAGATAGATAGATAGATAGATAGATGATAGATAGATAGATAGATAGATAGATAGATAGATAGATAGATAGATAGATGATAGATAGAATCACCATAAGACAGAGTTAAAAAGTTGATGGTTGGGGCCAGAGAGCATGGAGGAAAGGCGTTTGCCTTGCATGCAGAAGGACGATGGTTAGAATCCTGGCATCCCATATAGTCCCTTGAGCCTGCTGGGGACGATTTCTGAGTGTAAAGCCAGGAGTAAACCCCTGAGTGCTGCCAGGTATGGCCCAAAAAACAACAAAAAAAGTTGATGGTTGAGTTTCTGTCCCATCCCTTCACCAGTGCTCATTTCCTCACCAATTTCCTGTTTCCCTACTATGTCTGCTCCTCCCCAGCCCCCCCCTCTCTCTTGATTGCTTCCATTTTTTGCTTTTAGGCCTCTGTTATTGAAAATGTATCAATGACACTGTATATCCTTTCAACACTCAGTTTCTTGTCCAGAGTGTTAATTTATTAATGATTGTCATATAGTGGGTTCTTCTCTGTTATACCTGCACTTCCTCCTTTGGTAATTTCTATTACCCTTAGGTATTATTCTCATATTATTTTTTTAGTAGCCCCCAAATGAGTGGGGCAAACTGAAAAAACTTTAAGAAAGGCAGCATAGATGGACTTTCTGTGGTTCTAACAACATGCACACTTTTAAACTACATTGCTTTTTTTACAATTAACTTGAGTTAGTTTCAACTAACTCAAAAACTAAGCTGTTCTTATGCAAGTATCCAATAAGAGAACATAGAGTGGAGGGTACACTATGCATTTTCTAGCCATTGATACATTTCCCTAACCACCTGTGAACTTTTAATATCATAATTAATAATTAATACTCAATCTAAGATAATTGGTTGGGAGGAAGTTCCTCTTATTAAAGATTGAAGAAAACATTAAGGTCAGGCATTTGAGTATGCAAGTAGAGAATTGAAGGATTCACTTTCAGTGATTGTTATTTTTCTGAAATATGTTAATATAAGAGGTGAAAGTGGTTAAACAAACTGAAACAAGAACAAAATCTCAACATATATATTGACAATAGTCTAAATGTCAGTCTCAGAGATGAGAAAGTCAGCTGTCTACTAAATGAATTAATTTCTTCTGTTATCATTGAATTTTTTTGAAATTTATTTTAGCATATCCCTCTATTTAATTAAGTGCCTAATTATTCAGAGATGACTGAATTAATTTTATTAGAAGTAATTAAAAAAGTGTCAAGTTTGCTAACTTTTTTTAATTAGAAGAGAACAATTTTATTTCATTATATAATTTGTGGCTATCTCTTTCCTTTCTTTTTTCTTATTTTGTCCTTATTTTACTCTTTTCAATAAAATGATGTCTTCACTTATTTCTATAAATGCAATTACATTGAGGTCCAAAATATATTAATAGTAAACACTTTCAATATTCCTTATATTTAGGTTCTCTACATATAAATATATGTGTGAACTTTATAAACATACATATACACATATATATCTAGTTTTAGTTTATAGTACAATTTATTTTATAATACAAACCAAGTAATAGTAGAGAAAATCTTCTGTGGTTATAAATTATCATATACATTTAAATAACCTTTTGTGGTTTAAATAAGCACATGCATTTAGGATCTAGTTCTTCATGTCATTATTTTTTAATTTGGTTGGATGTTTATTCACTTACAGTTTTTAATCAAGTCAATATCATGATATGAACATTTACTAAGATAAATCTACATTCACTCTAAATTTAAATATTTAAATTAATAATTTAAATATCAATGGTTGCTCTGTGTACAAATCAGAGACTGATTTCTAACAAAGCAATGAAGAAAATTGGTAGTCTAGATAGTTTACCCATGTTAGAAAGTAAAGCAGGAGAACTAGTATGTAAATTTTATTATATATGGCTTTTAGAAAGCTTGTAGAATAAGGAGATATTGTGCAGTATCCAAACAAGGATGATATTCAAATATGTTATGTCTCATCTAATTTTTACCAATGTCCACTTTTAAATTAGATATAAAATACTATGCTTTTGATCACCTGTTTACTATTATGGGAATTTATTCTTTTTATTATTTAGCCAAATAATTAACTTTCTTCATGAAAATGTAAGTTCCAAGGAACAGATATATAAAAAATAATTACTCTTTTCTCCCTGAGTTCGGAAGGAGTATCATCCTAATAAAAGTTTTTCAATAAAACACTTGCTTTTGATATCGAATTTATTTCACTATTTGTAAAGTCCTTGAAAAAGTCCTTGCCAGAATTTGAGGAAAGGAAGTGACAAGTAAAAAGAAAATTTCAGAGTTAATTAATGCCTTAGAATGGAAATTTAGTTTTTAATTTTTTATTTTGAATTATGAGAACAAAAGATGCAAAGAAAGAGGACAAGGTAAAGTTACAGTGGAAGACAATCAGCCATAACATAATTCTGAGAAGAAGTCCCCTTGCTGATATCTTAACTTTAAACTTTCAGCAAAAGAACATTAAGATAATAAAAACAGAATCCATGTACAATTACATTGTCCCTCAAATCCCCAGATTGTAGCACATTATAATATTTTCTTAACAGCACACAAGGCAATCTAAAGCCATAAAACTTACGTAACTCCTTAAACATTAGAGGCATAGTATTTTTTACATTTCCATGTACATGATATTAGCTTAAGTTAACCTCAAATTTTAAGTGGGTGCATTTAACCTCAAATTTTAAGTGGGTGCATTTTAAGGATTAGAGTCAAAGGAGCACAGTAAAAAACGGTGTTACTGTGGCAATTGTTGTTTGCATAGGTCCACCAAAAATGTGAGAGGCATGGAAAGGAATAACCTTGGCCTAAATACAAAGAGATCCTACCCCTGAAGTTTCCTGGCATAAGACCAACTCTAGGCTTCAGGCAAGTTATCGTCTGATCCAAGACATTGTCCGTAGTGCCAACACACTTTTCACACAGTCTCTGTTGTTGGTATCATTTTTCTGTATTAACGATTCTGGAATCTGCATATCCTAAATTGAAGTCATCGACTGTGGATTGTCTTCTCATTTCACCTCACCATGAAAGGGCAATGCAGGAAGCCCTGTCCTGTAAGCAGGTCATTGTTAAGTCTTCTCATTGTTAAGGGAAGTCTCTTTTCAGCAGGACGATGTACTGAGCAGTGGTAGGGTCTTCCGTGGTAGAGAGATTGCTTCCAGGTGATGTTATAGACAAACCTCACAATTAAGGGCAATACAGCGAGCCCTATCCAGTAAGCAGGTCATTGTTTTTGTTAAGTCTTCTTAGTGTTAGGGGAAGTCTTTTTTGAGTAGATCGATGTCAGAGCAGCTGTAGGGTCTTCCCTGGTAGAGGAATGCTCCAGGTGATTTTAATACAACCGTGGATGTTTTGTAGATGTCTTCTCTAGATCAGGGGTGAATGGAGAATGCCCATTCTTCTGAGGCCTGTACCAGGTCTTTATGTCAATGTTCAGAGGTGTAAGGTTTCATTGCCCTACAAGATTTGTGTGTTCCCATCTCTATTAGATAAGAACTTATTGGTATGTATAGTATTTTCCCCTTTTAGTGTTGCCTAAGCAAACAAGAAATAAAGCCACGTGGTGCTATCAGATATATGGAGACGTAAGAACATTTCCAACAATACCCATGGACTTGGTTCAAACATAAGCATTAAACTAAGGGATTCTTTCACACCAAATTCATATTGAGCAGTTCACAAAGAGAAGATAAATAAAAACCTGGGGGGGGGGATCGTCACTGTATAAGAAAATATTCAGCAAAAGTTATACCCCGTCAAAGAAAACACCCATAAAATGTTGAAGAGACATAAGCGTCCTTTTTTATGCCTTTTAAAATAGTTGGGTGGGTGTTAACTCCAGGCACCACTTGATCTGTGACTTAGGACTCTACAGTACTTAAGTAGAAAGGGTAAATGAGGAGTAATGATGATAGGAGTTAAGGAAGTTAAAGAGAAATATGATCTTATGAAGGGGGTATGCAAAAGGGCAGAGTACCCAAATGGACATTCTGCATACATAAAAACATAATTCAATGATAGTGGAGTACTATTAAATGTTTCTTGTGCGTGCGGGGGCAATAGCCCCTGTGTGATTTTGAAAATATAGACTGGACAGAGATTACCAGTGACTTCAAGAAGCTGGGAGGCCAGAAGTTCAGGGCCCCACCCAGACCCTCCCTAAGGAGCTGAATGGATAATGGAGGAAATCCTAGGGTACCTTCAAGCTCCACCAAGAGGCCCAACTCACTGGCTTGCCCAGGCATGTGGCCCGGGGAAGCCCTGGAGATCTGGAGCAAGGTGGTAGAGGGGTGCTGGGGTTACCCAAGTCCCGCACCCCCACTAGGCCTGGTTAAGAAGGCCTCCGGCATGGTGGGGGCCTGCCAAATCCCCTCCTGCTAGACTCCCGGCTCCCAGGAAGGAGAGATAGAATGGAAATTTATAGAATGAAACTTTGTGGTATCTTAATATATAAACATTCCGGAAAATAATACTTTTAAACATAGGCCATAGTAACTACTACAGATAAATTTTATTCTTCTGGCTTATTCCCAAGGAGAATTTTACTTGGGAAAATTGCTGCTTATCTTGATTTATTCTTCATCACCATTGTGCAATGGTTCAATCCTCAGCACCCTCTTAGCATTTGCCAGAGATAATGCTTGAGCACAGAACCAACATAAAACCCTATCACAGCTAGTGTGTCCAAAAAGTAATATTGTGTACTCAAACAATAAATACAAATCCTACAAAGTAGAAACTTTTAACTTATTTAGAATTTTTAAATTTAAATTAGGTAATTTTAAATTTAAAGAAATCGAAAGAAAATCAGACAAAGAGAAATATAATAAGTAATATATAGACAAAGTAAAGTGTACAGTGATAGTTTGAATTACTAAGAAGATAGAATACTGAAATATATATGAAATGTTTAGGATAATGAAACTTTCTCTAACATGTATTTTGGATTCAAGAAATTATATGTCAGAAGCAACATTAGAAAGATAATGCTCTGATAGATTTTTTTTCTCAAGTTAATTAAAACTTAGAAAGCTATGTATTGGAAAGGTCTTGTTTCACAGTCATAGTATAAAATATTACAAAATAAGGTAGCTCAGTTATCATCTACTACAGAGGTCCAGGTTAAAAAAATATATGACAAGGTCAATAGTATTTAGTGTGGAGGTGGATAAATGTTAAATAAAAGTTTTGACAATGACACATTAAATAAAGTTTTGATAATAACTAAGATCATAAAAACAACCAAGTGAATTAATAGGTCAAAAATTTACACCCTTTGATGTAAATTAAAGATATTAAGTAAAAAAAACACAAATTCCTCATGAATTGAAAACATCACAGATTTAACAAATGTTAAAAAATTATCATTTATTTTTTCCTCACTCTTAGCTGGCAATAGAATTTAACTGGTTAACTTTTTTCAAATAGAGTTTTAGGATAAAATTAAATTTATTATTATTTAGATATATAATTTATTATTTTTTTACCATTTTTTGTGGGGGTCAAACCTGGCAGCGCTCAGGGATTACTCCTGGCTCTATTATCAGAAATTGCTCCTGGCAGGCTCAGGGGACCATATGAGATGCCGGGATTCGAACCATCATCCTTCTCCATAAAAGGCAAATGCCTTACCTCTATGCTATCTCTCCGGCCTCATATTCCACCATTTAGAGTGAATGCAAAATTGGTATATTTTGGCTAACAAACTGTACTTTCTATTTTTTTTTATTTTGTTTTGGACCACACCCAGCAACAGTCAGGGGTTACTCCTGACTATGAGCTCAGAAATCTCAGAAATCTCTTCTAGCTGGGGAGACCATCTGTGCTAGGTCAGCCATGTGCAAGGCAAATGCCCTACCGCTGTGTCTTCGCTCCAGCCTCTTCTTTTTTCAATGTATACCTAATAATTTACATTTTATAAAAATGTATCCACACTTAATAAGTTTTATTTTTGTCTTAGGGGTTAGGGTTAGTTCTTAAAAAAGTAATTTTGAATTCTTAAAATATGCCTTCTGCAATCTTATATTTATTGCAGTATATTTCAATAGTTAGAATCTAAAAACAACCCAGGTGCCTACTAACGAAACTGTGGTAAATCTACATAATGGAATATTATGCAGCCATTAGGAAAAATGAAGTCATGAAGTTCGATTATACATAAATGAAAATGGGAGATTATTATACTGAGTGAAATGATAAGAGGGAGAGGGATTGATATCGAATAATCTCACTCACTTGTGGGACATAAGAAAAATAAAAGACAGTATGATAATAATTTCCAGAGAAAATAGAGATGAGGTTTAGGAAGTCATAGTAGGAAGCTTGCCACTAAGAGACAGGTCTACTATGACAATGATAACTGGAACTGATCACTATGGACAAGAAATAAGCGCTGAAAGGAGGTAAAGTGACATGCATTAAACCCCTTCATTAACAATAATACAAAATCATACTGTCAAAAAAGGAGTGAGAGGGAGAGAGAGAGAAGAGAGAAAAAAGAGAGAAGCAAAATACCTGCCCCAGAGATAGATAGAGGTAAAGAGGTAAATGGGGGAAATTGTTGATGGTAAAGATACACTGAAGAATTGTGTATATTCTGTGACTGAAATCCAACTATGAATAATTCTGTAACCTCAATGCTTAAATAAAGCAATTATATTTTTAAAAATACTGAGTATTTACTACCTCCTAATTACCTATAATATGCCATTGTAGCTACCATCCTCCTTAGATATTTTGCATTAAAAAAACACACTTTGGGGAAGGAATGGAGGTAGAGATAGGACAGTGAGTAAAGAGATTGCCTCACACATGGGCTCCAGGATTTTATCTTGTACTATATGTGATACCCCAGTCAGCAAGGAGTTATTCCATTCATGAGCACAGAACTAGAAGTAAGCCCTGAGCACAGTCACATATAATCTCAAAAGAAACAAGAAAATCTCTTGGGGATGTGAGAGGTAATTCAAGGGGTATAGGTTTTTTCATTACACATGATGTCAGTTTGACTCAAGCATTCACATGGTCTCCTGAGCACTTCTATGAGTGATCCCTAATCAGAGATTCAGAACTAAGTTCAGATCACCACTGGTTATGGAGTGAATGGGAACATATACAGAGGTACACATACTCATATGCATCTGCACACACTTATGCCCACATGGTTAGATAACCCAATTCATAAATTTTCTCTCGTTTTTATCTTTTCTAAAATATAATTCATCTAATGTTTTTTCTTCAATACTACATATATTGCATCTATATCCTTTTTTATATACTACCTTTTAAAGTTGTTTGTAATGCTCTTTAATGATTCTCTGATTTATTTTTTATCATTTTTAGGTTTTTTTTTCTTTACATGGTTATATCATTTGCTGTATGTTTGTGTGTGTCTGTCTGTGTGCATGATTTATGGAAGTCCTGTAAACCAGCACTAACCAACAGCCCTTAACATACCATTTTGTTGTCATAAAATTGAAACCAAACTTAATAAGCATTTTAAGGAACATAATCAAATGGTTGTCATTCAAAAATAAAGATTTAATTATTTTAATAGTTATTTATTATATTTTTTATTCATGATTTAAATTCAAGGAAATATAATGGTACGATTTTAGCATAAGTTACAAGAGCACTTTTAGATAGTAGAACATAAAGACTCTTCTGATCTTACAAGACTATATGAAATAGAGAAGGAGAGAATCTTTCTATAAAAATGGAAAGGATACAGAGCTATAGCACAGTGAGTAGGATATTTGCCTTGCATGATGGCCAACCTGGCTTTGATCTTGGACATCCCATATGGTCCCCCGAGCTTGCCAGGAGTGATTCTGAATGCAGAGCCAGGAGAAACCCCTGAGTGCCATCTGGTGTGGCCCCCCAAACAAAAATAAAATAATAAAAGCAAAAATACTACAAAAAAGGAACATAATATTGCTCATCAAGAATGGTTTATTTGTAATAATGACATAGTAAATCATGATGAAAGGAAAAACAGATATTTGCATTCTCTAAATTCACAGAAAGAACAAGAAATATCATAGTTTTTATTCCATAGAGTGTGAATTTAGTCAAGGAAAGCAACTCATATTTATTAACATCCAAGAAATAGAATTCTCTAGGAGCCTAATTAGGTGATGAAGTACTAAATATGAATCAAGAATTGATGTTAGATCTAATGGATACAGAGAAACCGTGTCTGATATGAGCATGAAAAAAAGATTGTGTGTATATAAAATATTATAATACTACCTGAGAAACAAGGACTCTCAGAAGTTTAGATGCCAAATTTTGATGATGTTCACACCAAAAGAGAAAATGTTAAACTAGGGAAAATGTCTTTAAGTTGTTTTTAATGTGTATGTCTTTTTAAATTTTTTTCTCTTTATTTGAATATCTTGATTACATAAATGATTGTGATAAGGTTTCAGTCATATAAAGAACACCCCTCTTCACCAGAGCAACATTCCCGACACCAATGTTCCAAATCTCCCTCCATCCCACCCCACCCCCACCAGTACTCCAGATAGGCTTTCCAGTTCCCTCATTCATTCACTTGATTATGGTAGTTCTCAGTGTAGTTATTTCTATAACTGTGCTCACCACTCTTTGTGGTGAGCTTCATGGAGTGAGCTGGTGTTCCAGCCCTCCTCTCATTGTCTCTAAGGATTGTTACAAAAATGACTTTTATTTTTCTTAAAACCCATAGATGAGTGAGACTATTCTGCGTCTCTCTCTCTCTCCTTCTGACTTATTTCACTGAGCATGATAGATTTCATATACATCCATGTATAGGAAAATTTCATGACTTCATCTCTCCTGACGGCTGCATAATATTCCATTGTGTATATGTACCACATTTCTTTAGGCATTCGTCTGTTGAAGGGCATCTTGGTTGTTTTCAGAGCCTGGCTATTGTGAATAGTGTTGCAATAAATATAGGTGTGAGGAAGGGGTTTTTGTATTGTATTCTTGTGTTCATAGGGTATATTCCTAGGAGTGGAATAGCTGGGTCGAATGAGAGCTCAATTTCCAGATTTTGAAGGAACCTCCATATCGCTTTCCATAGAGGCTGTACTAGATGTCATTCCCACCAGCAGTGGATAAGAGTTCCTTTCTCTCCACATCTCCGTCAGCACTGATTGTTCTCATTCTTTCTGATGAGCGCCAATCTCTGTGGTGTGAGGTGGTATCTCATCGTTGTTTTGATTTTCATCTCTCTGATGATTAGTGACGAGGAGCATTTTTTCATGTGCCTTTTGGCCATTTGTATTTCTTTTTTATCAAAGTGTCTGTTCATTTCTTCTCCCCATTTTTTGATGGGATTAGATGTTTTTTTTTTTTTTGTTGTTGTTGTTTTGTAAAGTTCTGTCAGTGCCCTGTATATTTTGGATATTAACCCCTTATCTGAAGGATGTTGGGTGAATAGTTTCTCTCACTCAGTGGGTGACTCTTGTATCCTGGGCACTATTTCTTTTGAGGTGCAGAAGCTTCTCAGTTTAATGTATTCCCATCTGTTAATCTCTGCTTCCACTTGCTTGGAAAGTGCAGTTTCCTCCTTGAAGATACCTTTAGTCTCAATGTCATGGAGTGTTTTACTGACGTGTTGTTCTATATACCTTATGGTATCTGGTCTGATATCAAGGTCTTTAATCCATTTGGATTTTACCTTCGTACGTGACATTAACTGGGGGTCTATGTTCACTTTTTTGCAAGTCGCTAACCAGTTCTGCCAGCACCACTTGTTGAAGAGATTTTCCCTGCTCCACTTAGGATTTCTTGCTCCTTTGTCAAAAATTAGGTAATTGTATGCCTGGGGAATGTTCTCTGAGAACTCAAGCCTATTCCACTGATCTGAGGGTCTGTCTTAATTCCAATACCATGCCGTTTTAATAACTATTGCTTTGTAGTACAGTTTAAAGTTGGGGAAAGTAATGCCTCCCATTTTCCTTTTCCCTAAGAGTGCTTTAGCTATTCGAGGATGTTTATTGTTCCAGATGAACTTCATAAGTGTTTGATCCACTTCTTTGAAGAATGTCATGGGTATTTTTAAGGGGATCACATTAAATCTCTATAATGCTTTGGGGAGTATTGCCATTTTAATGATGTTAATCCTGCCAAGCCATGAGCAGGGTAAGTGTTTCCATTTCCGTGTGTCCTCTCTTATTTCTTGGAGCAGGGCTTTATAGTTTTCTTTGTATAGGTCCTTCACGTCTTTGGTCAAGTTGACTCCAAGATATTTGAGTTTGTGTGGCACTATTGTGAATGGGATTGCCTTCCTGACTTCCATCTCTTCCCTATTATTATTGGTGTATAAAAAGGCCATTGATTTCTGTAGGTTGATTTTGTAGCCTGCCACCTTGCTATATGAATTTATTGCTTCTAGAAGCTTTTTGGTAGAGTCTTTAGGGTTTTCTAAGTAAAGAATCATGTCATCTGCAAACAATGAGAGCTTGACTTCTTCCTTTCCTATCTGAATTCCCTTGATATCTTTTTCTTGCCTGATTGCTATAGCAAGATCTTCCAGTACTATGTTGAAGAGGAGTGGTGAGAGCTGACAGCCTTGTCTTGTACCTGAATTTAGAGGGAAGGCTTTTAGTTTTTCTCCATTGAGGATAATATTTGCCATTGGCTTGTGGTAGATGGCTTCAACTAGATTGAGAAAGGTTCCTTCCATTCCCATCTTGCTGAGAGTTTTGATCAAGAATAGGTGTTGGACCTTATCAAATGGTTTATCTGCATCTATTGATATGATCATGTGATTTTTATTTTTCTTGTTGTTGATGTTGTGTATGATGTTAATAGATTTACAGAGGTTAAACCATCCTTGCATTCCTGGGATGAAGCCTACTTGGTCGTAGTGTATGATCTTCTTGATGATGCATTGGATCCTATTTGCCAGGATTTTGTTGAAGATCTTTCCATCAGCATTCATCAGGGATATTGGTCTGTAATTTTCTTTTTTGGAAGCATCTCTGTCTGGTTTAGGTATCAAGGTGATGTTGGCTTCATAAATCTGTTTAGGAGTGTACCCTTTTTTTCAATTTCATGGAAGAGTCCGGCTAGGATTGGTAGTAGCTCCACTTGAAAGATTTAAAAAAATTCATTAGAAAAACCATCTGGGCCTGGACTTTTCCTTTTTGGTAGATGTTTGATTATAGTTTCAATTTCCTCAGTAGTGATGGGGGTGTTTAGATCTGCTACATCCTCCTTACTTAAATGTGGAAGGTTATAAGTGTCCAAGAATTTTTCCATTTCTTCTAGGTTCTCATGTGTTGTAGCATAAAGTTTCTCAAAGTAGCCTCTTATTATCCTTTGGATCTCTGCAATTTCTGTTGTGATCTCCCCCTTTTCATTTCTAATACGGGTTATCAGATTTCTCTCTCTCTCTTTCTTTGTGTGTTTTGCCAATGGTCTATCAATCTTGTTTATTTTTCAAAGAACCAGCTTCTGCTTTCTTTGATATTTCTGATTGCTTTTTGGTTTTCCACTTCATTGAGTTCTGCTTTCAGCTTTATTATTTCCTTCTGTCTCCCTATTTTTGGTTTCTTTTGTTGTTTAAGCTGTGCCATTAAGTTATTCAGGTATGCTCCTTCTTCCTTCCTGATGTGTGCTTGTAGAGCTATAAATTTTCCTCTTAGGACCGCTTTTGCTGTGTCCAATAGATTGTGGCAGTTTGTGTCTTCATTATCATTTGTTTCCAGGAAAGTTTTGATTTTCTTTTTGATTTCATCTCGGACCCACTGGTTGTTCAGTAGCAGGGTGTTTAATTTCCAATTATTAAAGTTTTTCTTCTGAGTGGCTTTGTAGTTCACATCTAATTTCAGAGACTTGTGGTCAGCAAAGGTAGCCTGCAAGATTTCTATCCTCTTGATTTTATGGAGGTATGTTTTATGTGTCAGCATGTAGTCTATTCTGGAGAATGACCCATGTACATTGGAGAAGAATGTGTATCCACGTTTTTTGGGATGAAGTGTCCTGTATATATCTACTAGTCCTCTTTCTTCCATAACTCTTTTCAGGGCTAGTATGTTTTTGTTGGGTTTCAGTCTGGTTGAACTATCAAGTATTGATAGGGCTGTGTTGAAGTCTCCCACAATGTGTTATTACTGATTTCTTCTTTCAGATTTGTCAGTAATTGTATTAGATAATTTGCTGGTCTCTCATTGGGTGCATATATGTTTAGTAGTCTGATTTCTTCCTGTTGCACGTATCTCTTGATTAGTACATAGTGTCCATCTTTGTCCCTTACCACTTTTCTGAGTATAAAGTTGGTGTCATCTGATATTAATATGGCCACCCCAGCTTTTTTCAGGGTGTTGTTTGCTTGGATAATTTTCTTCCAACCTTTGATTTTGAGTCTATGTTTGTTCTGACTATTCAGATGTGTTTCTTGTAGGCAGCAGAAGGTTGACCCATTTTGCCACTCTGTGTCTTTTAATTGGTGAATTTAGTCCATTGACATTGAGGGAGATGATTGAGGGAGGATTTAATGTCATCTTTGTAGATAAGTTTGCTGTGTTTGTTGGTCTCTCTTGTCTTAGAGTAGACCTGTCAGTTTTTCCTTTAAGGCTGGTTTATTATCTGTGAAGTTTCTGAGCTGTTGTTTATCCGTGAAGCTGTGTATTCTTCCTCCAAACCTGAACGTGAGTCGGGCTGGGTGCAGTATTCTTGGGGAGGCATTCATTTCATTCAATCTTGTCACAATATCCAACCACTGTCTTCTGGCCTTGAGAGTTTCTTGTGACATGTCTGCTGTAAGTCTTAGGGATGCTCCTTTTAATGTAATTTCCCTTTTTGATCTTGCTGCTTTCAGTATTCTATACCTATCTATGGGATTTGTCATTGTAATGAGGATATGTCTTGGGGTGTTTTTCTTTGGGTCTCTTTTAGCTGGTATTCTTCGGGCATGCAGGAATTGATTGCATGTAGTCTTTAATTCTGGGAGTATCTCTTTGATGATGTCTTTGACAGTTGATTCTTCTTGGAGATCTCCTTCCTGGGTTTCTGGGATTCAAATGATTCTTATGTTGTTTCTGTTGAGTTTATGAAAGACTTCTATTTTCATCTGTTCACATGCCTTGAGTACTTTTTCCATTGCCTGTTTGTTTGTCTTAAGGTTCTTTTCCAATTTCTTCGGTTGTGTTGAGCTTTTCTGCATTTCATCTTCCAGTACTCCAATTCTCTCCTCAGTTGCTGATATCCTGTTGGTGAGGCTATCCATTGTGGTTTTCAGTTGAGCAACCGTATTTTTCAGATCTGTTATTTCAGTTTAGAGTTTTCTGATTTCAGTCTTTGTGTTCTCTTCAGATCGATCTATGCTCTTTTTGAGTTCTACAAACATATTCCATATTTCTATTCTAAACTCCTTATCTGAAAGGTTAATCAGGTGGTTGGAATTTATTAGATCAACCGAGCTTTCATCTTCATTCTCTATGGATGGTGTTTGCCTGCGAGTTTTCCCCATTGTCACGCTTGTAGTGTGCTTTTTCCTGAGTGTTGTTGTGGGGTTCATTGATTAGGAAGAGTTTGTGGCTGCGAAGGGAATCAAAGTGGCTGAGCTCTTCTGCTGTTCTAGTTGAAAGTCCTTGGAGTGAACAAAGGCACAGCAGGGCAGAGTGATCCCGCAGCCCCAGAATGTAGGCACTCACCAGCTTCAAAATGCAGTTTTTTAGGGGTGCGCTCCCTAGGCCCCTGAGGAAACCTTCGAAAATTCAGAAGCACAGTTTCAGGCAGACAGAAATAGGAGTTTCCTGAAGTCCTCAGAGTGAACAAAGGCATGGCAAGGCAGAGCGATCCCGCAGCCCCAGAATGTAGGCACTCACCAGCTTAAGAATGCAGTTTTTTTGGGGGGGTGCGCTCCCTAGGCCTCTGAGGAAACCTTTGGAAATTCAGAAGCACATTTTCAGGCAGACAGAGATAGGAGTTTTCCCCGAAGTCCTCAGAGTGAACCAAGGCATGGCAGGGCAGAGTGATCCCGCAGCCCCAGAATGTAGGCACTCACCAGCTTCAAAATGCAGGTTTTTGGGGGTGCGCTCCCTAGGCCCCTGAGGAAACCTTCGGAAATTCAGAAGCACAGTTTCTGGCAGACAGAGATAGGAGTTTTCCCCGAAGTCCTAATGTGTATGTCTGAGAGAATGACAGTATAAAGGAAGAGAAACATGGGGCCAGAGCAGTGGCACAAAAGGTAAGGCATCTGCCTTGCAAGCACTAGCCTAGGACGGATTGCGATTCGATTCCCTGGCCTCGCATATGGTCCCCACAAGCCAGGAGTGATTTCTGAGCGCATAGCCAGGAGTAACCCCTGAGGGTCAACGCGTATGGCCCAAAACCACAGATACAAACACACACACACACACACACACACACACACACACGATAAACATAAAAAATAATGTGCTTAAAAGTTTGGATGGTTAGGGAATTTAGGGTGTATTTACTAGTGGTGCACCTTTACAGATATGTGTATTAGAACTGAGGCTTTTATTGTTCAGTCATATGAAATCAAATAGGAACTTTTGAATGAAAAGCTTGAGTTATGCACTAATTCAGTATCTATGAGTCACAGATGGCAAATTAAGTTCTTAATTTACATTTTAGAATATAGTTAAGTGACAGAACACCTAGTCCAAAATGATTGAGGCCCTTATTTAAGTTCTTGCAAACAAATAGATAATAAACTTAAGTTAAAATTAAATAATTTTTGAAAGATATTCCTCTATTACACTAGTTATGTTGCAAGATCACAACAGTCACATGTGGGGATAGGCCATATCCAGCAGTGCTTAGGGATTATTTCTGACTATGCTCAGGGGTTATTTCCAGCAATGCTGGGATACCATGTGGTGCAAGTAATTGTGTCAGGGTCAGTCTCAGGCAAGTCATGTACTATTTCTCCATCATCAGATTTTTTTATTTTAAACTTTGTTTATGACCCACAAAAAATATGTTTTTCTTTGCTAAAGAATTGAAAGTATGATGCCAATGAGTTTGTACTGCTTTAGTTAGTGGGACAGCTATAGAAAAACACTGTAAATTAAATAGCAGTAAATTTTCATGAAGGGACAGAAAACATTTGTGACAAAATACTAGTCTCTGGACAGCTTATGAAAACCACTATAACACAGAGAGATAGACTTTCTGTTATTGATATGTATAGAAAAATTATTAAAAAAAAGTTATTTAGAATAAGATGTCATTGACAAAGCTATATACAGAATCTAAATAGAAAAATGAACAATTGTGGTATAGTGAGAAACAAAAGAAGACCAAAGAAAATAATTCATTGAGTGCTTGTTAATATGAGAAAGTATTTTGAAATTTGTAAAATAAATGAATAATGCATAATACCTACTATGACAAAGAATTGCTAGAGTAAACAGGAGGAAAGTAATACCACTATAAATACTGTGATGATAAAACATTGAATCAAATCAATTGCTATTTTTATTTTTTGTTTATTATTTTTAACAAGGTAGAAAAGTCTAATAAAAAATAGAGAAAGGAAAAATATCTCTTCATGTTAGAAGACTTATAGTGTAAGACTCAGTTGATTAATTGCTAATTTCGATGTCTAATGACTATTTAAATTATGTGCATTTAATTTGAATTTAAAAATATTTATATAAACTATGAACTGTTTATTAATTGAAGAAACAATGCTAAAAGGGGTTTTAAAACTTTCATCTTTTATTTTTATATACTTCTTTGAAAAATCAAAAATGATTTGAGATAAAAATCTTAGAATCTTGGCTATAATCCATTGCCAAAGGACATATTTCTCAGGGATTTTAGCAAGGCTAAAAGCTGATTTTTATGTTTTGAGAGAAATGATACTTAGATTCTGTATTTTTATAATTGGATATCTATTACACATTAACCTAAATTTTAGTAATAAATTCAAGAATATTTTTATATTTGTAAGATATTAAAATAGTTTATGACCCACCAAAGATCATGTTTACTTTGATAAAGGAATACAAGTATTATGCCAATTATGTGTGTACATAAGTAATAAATTGCATTGGTAACTGTAAGTTATAGATGATAATTATAAATTAAAATTTTAACAACAAAAATTAATATAGTTGTTATTTCTGATGCCACAGAGTGCAGCAGTTGTTTTCACTGGTATTATACTTTCTTTTTTACTTTTATCAGCCTATCAATCAATGTTATTTTCACAAGTAATTTTATTTTAGGTTGTAAAATTGCCATTTAAGTTTTCTCCTTTGTGTATTAAATTGTTTTTATGTCACTGATTCTAGCTATTATTGTTAAAGGAGAATGCATTTTGTTTTCCAGGACTTCTCTGATTTTCTTTATGTCGAGTTCTACATACTTCTGTTTGGTTGTTGAAGCGGCCCATATTCTATGTCAGATATACAACTACCATGTATAGGTAGCTTCCTATAGGTAGTCAAAATGTTCAGTCAAAATGGTCAGAATATTCATGTTCTTTCTGCAGTCATAATTATTAAGCATAATTGTCTAAACTTACATTATTTAAATTTTATATGTGAACTAATAAATTTTACTTGATTAACCAGTAAAATATTTAAAGGCTGTATAGTCCTTTTAAAGTACATAGGAAAATATTATTTTCTGAAAAATTGTCCTTATAAATATCTTTCTTGAGGCCGGAGAGATATCACAGTGGTAGGGCATTTGCCTTGCAAGCAGCAGATCCAGGATGGACTGTGGTTCGAATACCAGCATCTCATAGGGTCCCCTAAACCTGCCAGGAGCGATTTCTGAATGCAGAGACAGGAGTATAACCTGAGTGCTGCCGAGTGTGACCCCCCAAAAAAATAATAATAAAAAACCTTCTCTTTTAGATATAGCTTTTTATAATTAACTAAATTTATTTCTGAGGTTTCAAAATACTGTATAAAATTTATTAATCAAGTGACCTAATCAGAAAATGGGGATAATAAAATATATATAAATATATATTTTAATTTTCTAGTCTCTAGGATATTTTTTAAGAAAACATTTTCTAACAATTCCTTTTTTTTCTCATCATGCTTGTATGATTTGTCTACTGAATCTCAAAATACATCTTCAGCTTGGGTAACTAAGTACTTATTTAACTGAAAATATATTTCTATATAAAAACTTTTCTAAAAAACGTAGACCATGGAATAGAAAAACACTGGAGCCATGTTGGAAACTTTGGGATTAATAACCCAGATAATATTGGGCAGGCTCGAAAGCACAGCAGTAGAAGTTTGCCTTGCAGGAGGCCAACAGACCTTGGTTTGATTCCTGGCGCCCAATGGTACCGGGAGCTAGGAGTGATTTCTGAGCACATAGCCAGGAATAAACCCTCAGCATCACAGGGTGTGGCCCAGAAAAGTTAAAAGGAAAAAAAAAGACCAGATAACATTATCTAAAGACTTATCAATTTTCACCAGAGAAACAATGTAGTAAAATTTTATAAAATTATAAAATATGTGTAAAACATTTATATAGTCCTTAAATTTAATTTTATTAAAGAATTATATGTGATTAGTATGTGATATGTCATATAACTAAAAACTTGAACGTGTATGATACATTGATTTATATAATTTTAGTGCCCAAATATGCCATCTGTAAATCTGAGATTCAGTAAAGTTGATGTAATTTCATTCCAGAGCTGACTGTCTAAGAACACTAAGTAAGAGCTGATAAAAATCTAAGGGCAACAGACTTATGCTATCCAACTTAAACATGCATGCAAGAAGAATGAATCCTCATTTCTTCTGTTGTTATTGATGTTATTTCCTTCTTACAATTCAATAGATTGAATGATATCTAGGCACATGTGAGAGAGCAATCTAATTTATTTTACAGTCTGCAGCTTGACTGCTAACCTTACATTAAGACATTCCTCACATGTTTAATTGGAAAACCTCTGATTTAGGGACAATAACATAAAATTAATCTTTGCATCTATTAAACATGTAAACTCATGAATACTAGAAAATATTTAATTAGTATGGTAGCATATTTTACTATTACATAGCGAAACAAGGCAAATTAGTGGAAGTTGGCGCAATTAAATATTTTAAAAATATTATCTGTTAAGTTAATATATATAGTACATGGTCAATTAATACTTTGTGAAGCTGAGTAAATTTGGACAAAAACCTTCTCTTTCAGGCCAGAGATAGTACAGTTGAAAGGGCATTTGCCTTGTAGTATGCAGCTGACCCAAATTCAATTCCTGTTATCCTATATGTCCCCTGTGCATCGCCAGGAAGTGATTCCTTTGTGAAGCACTAGGAGTTAGTAAAAATGATTGAGTGTGACCCCCAAAATAAACAAAATAAAACTTTCTTCCAGTCTAGAGTTGATGTAAATAGGAAGAAATATCATTGTATATATGAAAATAGAATGAAAGCTTGATTATCATAATGATAGTCATGACTATCTTATTAAATAAAACAAGTAGAGTATACTTAATATATAACTTTTCCAAGTTTTTCTAGCATAAATAAATAAATAAATAAATAAATAGTCACAGACTATTTTATTCATCTTAACTCATTCTGTGATGGATGATAGTACCTATTTTAAGTATAATCCTTAGAAAATATTCATTTTGTCTTCTTATGAATGAAGTAGCTCATGAGCTTGTGACTTTTTAATAGAACATAATTTTTTATTAGTTGATATAAATTTTGCTGACAGAAAGTGAAAAAAGCATAGGTTAGAGAAATACTACATGAAAAGAGAATTTTGAACCATTCCATTATTTTTCAAGCCTTTCTTGAATATCTTCTCAGTATGAGTAACAAACAAAGCAGTACAGCTCAAAAGTTGAATGAAGCTGGTATGATATTTACACTTTATCCTACAGACAATGAAGAGTTAGTTAAAATGGCTCACTATGAAATATAAAACAAACTTAGCTAGCTTAAGTAGAAACATGTGTGCTAAATTGGGATTGAGGCTAGATGTAACAGTAAAACCTCATTGTCAAGGCAACAGACTAATGAATAGTTTTAGGGTAAAAAATAGTTCTGAACAGAAACAGTAGGTTTGGACCTAAAAAGTAATTAAAATGAGACATATTTCAAGCTAAATTAATTGAAACATAACAATGCTTTAAGAGTTTCTCAAACTTTATCTAGATTTCCCAGTCTAAAAGTTTATTAAATTATAACAGAAAATTAACATTAATAATACCCTTATATTTGTATTCTCAATACTAATTTACTGTAGTTTCAGAGAAGTTTATTTTTCTTCCAAGAACTTGAAACCAAAAGAGTGATACACCTAATATTCTTTTCATTTTCTATTAAAATTAAAAAAATGTATATGTTGGGGCACAGTCTTTTATAGTCTTGAAGAAATAATGTGCCAATCTTAGGACATCAAAAATCATTAGCACCAGGTATAGACAAAATTCAAAAGGCTTAACTAGAGTTCATAAAATGAAATCCTGAAACTTGAAATGCACTAATGGAGTAATTGTAGATAATACAGGACTTTGAGTGCCTTGCATTAGGAAGATCTGGGTTCAATCCCAACAACATACATCATGAAGTGATGATATGCATCATGAAGTGAGATAAATGAAAATGACTTCTAAAATAAAAGAACTCCTTAAATACTTAGTTAAATTTAAACATAGTATTAAAATTTTGGTGTGGGGACCACACCTGACTTTTTCCTGACTCTGTACTTACAGATCAGTCTGGATAGTATTCAAGAAACCACATGCAGTTCCAGGAATCAAGCCCTGTGTGCTGCATGCAAAGCAAACTCTTACCTGCTGTAATAGCCATAAAATCTCATTTTTTTCAATAGAACTATTTTAGATGTAACAACAGTTATCCTTAAGAGAATAACATCTATTTGAGTAGAAGTAGACTTTGACTTTGGCTCCAGAAGTAGGATTGTGCTTGTTTTTGAGGACTATACATGATAGTACTCAGGAATCACTCCAGGTGGGTTTAGAGGACCTTTTCTGGTGTCCAGATTGAAGTTCAGATTAACTGTGTTCAAAGCAAGTACCCTGTCCACTGTATTATCACCCTATCCCCTAAAAAAGATAATGTTAAAAATTATTAAATGTTCTATTACATAGAAATGGTAGATACTTTTTGAAAGAGCATGCTATTTATTTGCTTATCCTGGGGAGGCTTTCTTATGGTTTTTCCTCACTCCTCTGTACTCAAATATGTTTATTCTTTTAATTTACTGAAATGTTAATAAAAACAACCTGCCAAGGAATAGGTTTATCAGATGGTTTTGCTGACATGGATTTAAAAGGGGATTGATTTTGTGGGATGAACTAAATAAATGCTTTTCATTCCTCTCCCTCTCCCACATTTTAATGTGCTCTCCGATAAAATGCAGAAAGGAAATATGAGCTCTTTCACAGGAATTTTAACTTGAATAAATAACAGTGGTTAATAAATAAAAAGGAACTGACTTTTATTACAGCACCCCACTCTTATTTATGATTTCTGGCTCTAGTTCAAAAAACACATGACTCACTCCTTCGGAAGATGCTGTCTCCTCTAAATTGCAGGGCTTATCTTTCTTTACCTGGTTTGGGAGGAATTTTCTGTGCTTCGATTCATTGCAAAATGTGCATCTCCTTCCATTAACATCTGTTTGAGCTTTTCCTTGCCCTGCTGCTTATCTGGGCTGCTTGGTATATTTCCAAGAGGAAGGGTTGTATTTCCTCTTGCCACTTACTTACAGACACTGAATATAGGTAGGTGTCTCTAACATGCCAAAAATCGTAGAAATTCTACCTTTAAAGTTTTAAATTTGGCTTTGGCACAAAATGATATACAGCAGAACTTCTCAAGATGGAATATAAATCACAGCTATAAATCCAATTTTGGGTTATATCTTATATGAGTTTTATGTGCTTTTCTGGGTACTTTCTAATGTGGATATTTTTTTAGATTACCTAGAGGTTCTGGATAATGGCCTTTATACATCTATCATTTGTCTTGGAACATTAAATCATCTCTGATGGGGTTTAGCAGACACTATCGTAAATATGAGCCCTCTGCATTATTATTATTATTTTATTGAAGGATGTGAGAAATTGTAATTGCTAAAATTATTTTCTGACTTCCCCTGATCCCCAGAAGGTTATACTTTGGCTGATGTGACTTTATATTCAAAAAGAATGAAACATAATTATATATAATGAAAGGACAATGCAATGAATTAGTATAGTTTGCTTAATTTTCCCAGATTATCTACCTTAGCTATTTTATATTTCCCCACTATTTTCCACAGATCATCAAAGGTGATATAAAAAATACTTAGGTTTTCTATCTCCCTCCTCCACCTTGCCTGTATTCTAGACAGGCATTCTATTTCTCTCACTCACTACCATTGTCATGATAGTTGTTAGTGTAGTTATTTTTCTAACGGTACTCACCACTCTTTGTGGTATTGTGGGCTGGTCCTTTCAACCTTTTCTCTATAGTCTCCAGGTATTATTAACACACTGTCTTTTATTTTTTATTAAATCCCACAGATTAGTGAGACTATTATGTATCTTTCTCTCTCCCTCTGACATTTTTTCATATGCCATGAGGTAGGTTGTTTATGTGCTGTTGGCCTTAAAAATAGGACTTTTCACTGGGAACTTTATGCTGATAATATTAAGAGCTAGAAAATAATGTTATTATTGCTTTGTTTTCTGTATCTTTTAAAGTTTGGTGATAGTGTCACACACAACACTAATTACAGTCACTATGGCTTCAGAAATTGTTAGTTTAGAGGAATATACTGGCATTTGTGGAATCATGCTTTCTGAGATAAAAGAGTTTAATGTCATAAATAATATCTTGTTTTTTCTTTGTTCTGTAAAAAAAAATTATTTGGATGTTTGAACCAGGCCAGCTCCATAGACTCATTCTTTGATCAGATGAAATGTAAATCAATCATTGAAAGATTGTGGGTACATTGCCCATTTGCAGAAAGCTGGTCATCTTGGGAGAAGAGGGCAGGTAAAGCCTTCCCCCACTCCTAGCCACATTTCCTTTCTGTTGCTGCTTGCATTACAAAGAATCACTGTTTTCCCAATGGCCCTACCACAGCACCCCTGTACACAAAGGGAACACTAAACTTCAGGTATGCTAATTTGGGGGCTTAGATGACAGGCTTTTATGGGGCTAGTGCGGGCAACCTCCTCCTGTATCTTCAGTCTTCAAGGAAGCTTGGCTGCTGAGAACATACCACTAAAAGCCACAGTATCAATAATAATGCTTTGAATTTCTGAACAACTTCATTTGTTTGGGACTGCCATTCCTATAGGAACACACCAATTTAACTGAATGAGAAGCTAACAACAGAGCTTATTAAAATTTCTGCCATTGAATTAATAACTTCATTGGAAATACAATAATTTTCATAAATGGGCTTGCTATTATATTTTTCTTTCATTTTTTAAACTTTCTTTTCTTTATTTTTCTTTTGTATTTTTAAATTTTATTCTTTTTAAATAACATTGCACTCACTTTTCTAGAGAATTGTAACAGTCAACTATGTCAACCATGTAATGCATTTTTAAAAATAAAATTAAAAGAATAACATAATGGATCTGGAGCAATAACACAGAGAGCAGAGTATTTACCTTGTACATGGCGACCCAAATTTGAGTCCCACTATTCCATATGGTCCCCTGAGCCTGTCAGAAGTGATTTCTGAGCACAGAGCCAAGAAAAACCACTGAGCGCTGCTGTGTGTGGCCCCAAAACAAAACAAAACAAAACTAAAAGAATAACATAAACAATTATCCTTAGAAAGAAGAAAACAAAAACATCATGAAAATATGATTCTAATTTTGAGATGACATTTGCATTATCCCTAATTATTCAATTAAATTCGCACAAAGTCATCTATGGTATCATAGGACTATATTTTATTTTTACCTTTAGTTCTTGGCACTGTTTCTAAATATTTTGAAATTTCATGGGGGTTAAATTATCATTTAGTTTTAAAGAAAAGAATTTTGGATGAGTATTTGAAGAGAATGGATCTGGTATTCATTAAGCAGATGGTATCTCCTCTCCTACACTTAGAGGTTGTTGAATATATATAAAATATAAATAATTGTTGAATATATATAAAATATAAAATATATTTTAGAGTGATTCTCTAAAAGGATATAGAAGCTCTATGTACCCCTAGCCTTCTTACCTACTTTGTTATTCATTACTGGTATTGTTTAGTACAAACCTGGAAGTGGAGGCAATGTTTTCTCAAGTTCAGTTTGGAACTTATTAAATTATTAAATTATTGAATTTTTGAACCTTTGACATGTGGGAAGCCTTAATTTAAGAGTGACTCAGATAGAAGAACAGGATGTCCAGGAATTGTAACTGTCATCTGATGTGGAACAATCTTGTATTACTGAATTGTGTATCTTATGGAATCTGTTCATAACATTAGGTAGCAACCAAATTGTCTTGAAAGCAGTTGGTGTTAAATTGAAGTATTGGAATTGGAAAAGACATACTGTAGTCAAGAGAAAAAAGAAATCCTTTCATTTGGTATTAAAAGTAATAAATCTTTTAATCTGAAGTCAAGTGTTTTAAGCGAATTGGTAGGAAGTCAGTGTTAAATGCTAACTCTACAGGGTGGTGTCATAGAAGAGTGGGAAGGATGATTGCCCTGCAAATGGCTAACCCAGATTTGATGGGCATCTCATATGGTCCCCTGAGAACCACCAAGAGAAATTCCTGAACGAATAGCCAGAAGTAACTCCAGAACACCATGTGGTAAAAAAAAAAATTCTCATCAATAAAAAAAAAGCTAATTGGAGGAAGAGACAGCTCAAAGGCTTAGTGTACAAGCTTCGCATGTGGGAGGCCAAGGCAAATGGATAACCTCATAGCAAAGCTGTGTGTGATTTTCACCTACCTGTAAAAAAGAAACAAACATTTTACATAGACACATTATCATTTTATATCTGCTATGCTGGATTTATTACAAATATTATTTAGCATAATTTATTAAGCTAATTCTTTAAAAAGTATATTTGTTTTACTACTATACTTTTGTGTTAATAATATTGATTTGTAAGTAAATCAGAATAATAGTTATTTGATAAAATTGTTTTACCTAGAATTTTCAAGTAATTACTATTAGATAAATTTAACCAAGAAAAACCCATAGACATATTTTAAATTCTCTTTTTTATTCTGATTAATATACAAAGTTTCAGGGGGCAGAGAGATAACACAGTAGTAGGGTCTTTGCTTTGCACATGGCCAATCCAGGACAGACGTAGTCTCCTCCAAGCCAGGAGTGATTTCTGAGCACATAGCCAGGACTTAACCCCTGAGCATCACAGGGTTGGCCCAAAAAGCAAAAAAGAAAAGAAAAAAAAGTTTTAAATATTATGTTTATAGTACATATTGTCAAAAGTATACATTATGCATATTTAGAATTTTATATCTATATTATCTTCATTGTGTTTTCAGGACAATATGACTGTAAGATATGCCATTATACTTTGTAGTCTATCAAATTTTAGTAAAAACTATCTCTAAGTTATTTAGTCATTATGGTAGTTAAAACATTGATTGTGCGTTCTTCTTCTAGAATACAGAAATCTTTGTTTTTTTTCTAGTTTTTGGGCCACAGAGGTACTCAATGGTTACTCCTGGCTCTGCACTCAGAAATCACTCCTGGAAGGCTTGAGGGACCATATGGGATGCCAGAACAGAACCTGGGTCCATCCTAGGTTGGCTGTTGCAAGGAAAATACTCTACCACTGTGATATCTTTCCAGGCCCAGAAAACAGAAATCTAAGTCACTCTAAAGTACCTTGATAATCCTGAGACATTCATTTGTCATACATTTATCCAATATCTTAAAATGAGAAAATGCCATTTGTATATAAAATAATAAAACATTTATTTCCTTAGTCTAATAGCATTTACTATTTTAGACTTAATTGCTATGAACATGATCAACATGTGTATGTGTACATTTATATGTATAGTTATAAGCAATAACTGCTTCAGTGAATGACTTCAGAGATGACAGTAGTGTAGTTTCTACTCTTTCTAATGTATTCCAATATTATTGGTATCATTATTTCTTTGATTTCTCTGATTATAATTGACAGAGGGCACTTTTTTCATGTCTATTAGCCATCTGCTTGGCATATATTCCCAAAGCTGAAAATTTTATTTCTAAAGATATTTGCACATCTATACTCTTGTAGCACTGTACACAACAGCCAAATTCTGGAAACAATTCAAGTTCTCAAGAACAGATGGGTGGATAAAGAAACTCTGGATATTTAAACAGTGAGTATAAAGAATTCAGTTCAAAAAAAAAAAGAAATTAATTCAATTCACCACTCTATAGTATAAGTGGAAATACAAAGTATTAAGTTAAGAAAACGTCATTTAGAAGGAGAGGGACAAATATAGAATGATTTTCTCATTTGTGGAATATCAAATACAGTAGGAAAATAACAAATTACCCATGTCAACACTCTCTGAAAGTGGGTCTACTGTATTGAGATTATATCAAGGGAGTGGAATAAGGGTGGGAGGTGACTCTGAGCCACTAATGGAAGGACAATACCACTGATGGTGGGTTGTGTTAGAAAATTACATGTCTAAGATTTTATTATAAATAAAATTGTAATTAATAGTTCCCATTTAAAAATTGTAAGATAAATAGATAAAGAAATAAATACAGCAGTGAAAAATGTATATGCTTGGATATTTTTTCATGAAAAAGACAAAAACTATTCCTTCAATGTGTTGCATGAAAGATACCATTTGCTGAAACTAAAATGAAAGATACTGGCTTTAAATTACATTTCTCCAATCTATTATAGTTCTTATCTTGTAAATGATTCCAGAGATTGGAGATTTAAGCTCTCTGATCTAATAATTTGTAAAGTATTAGGTAAAGGAGAACTTATCTTCTATTTCCAAACTTCTAGTACTAAGTGAATTTTCTGCAAGAAAGTATCTAGTTCCTGTAAATACCAATAGATCTTTGCACCATTTTCAGATTCAGATTTTCTTTTTCTTGCTTTGGTGGGGAAACCAAACATGAGATTTAATATCTTTATTCTATTCAAACTAAATTAAACTAGAGCTCTTCATTCAATACTATACTAGTTGTCCCTAAGAAAAGATTTTTACTAGTATAGAGAGATTATAATGTTTTTATTCTTAGAATTGTCTTAAAAATACTGAAAATTAAAATTATATTTTAAGTTTTTGGCAAGTTTACATAATGTTATACTCATGCTCACAGTCAATCCAAAGAACTTGAGTAATGCATATAAGGATTAGTGAAAACCACTGCATGCAATTCAAGAGGCCTTAAAACATCACCAAGCATATTTCTAGTAGCACAAAGAACCTATATGGTGAGCTCAGTAATCTCAATATCTCAAGGACGAAACAGTAATGTAATCTCTGATCCTCATATTGAATTATTTGCCCAATTGTTTGAGAATTTGGGGGGGAGGGCAGAATCAAGGGCATCCTGTATGCTACTTGGGAGACCCTGTCTACTGACAATAAAAATTTACCTTAGACAGTTTACAAGCCAAAAGTTAAGATATTCAGGTACATAATTGCTTTGAAATTTAATTTGCTTTCCTAATTATTCTAAACTGCATTCTCAACAAAAGTGAGCATAAAACATTCTACTAGTTATGTGCACTTGAATCATAGTGAGCTGAAAGTGTAAATGTGTTGATTTGGTAATTTGCTTCATTCTAGAATATAAATATGAACTAAAACTTTTAAAATAAAAACTTCCATGTATTTTTTTCAGTCTAAAAGGTTTGCAGATAATATATAAGTTTAGTACTAATTAATTTAAATTCAAATATATATATATAAATGATGCATTAGCACAAAATCTATAATAGGAATTGACTTTAAAATCTCTAGCTATATGACAGTGTCATTAAAGTGTACCTTAGCTGATACCATTTATGTGGAAGCACTTGGATAATCAATAGATGTATGCTTCAGAATGAGGAATGCTTTAATTCAGCAAACTAATAAGTTCTCAAGGCTATAAAAGTTAATGTGTGATAAATAACTGTTGGCAAGGGCAAACTTTACAATTGGAGCCCAAAGAAGTTGTGTATCATTGAGTCATAAAAATTCTTTCAGATAGTAACAAATTTCCTATCTCCCTGAATATTTTTTATAAAACTAGTGCTAGACATAGTTCATTATTTTCATTAAAAGGAAAACAAAATTTTCTCTATGTGATCAAAGAATTTTTTTAAAGGGATAATCATGGACTTGAGAGATAGGACATCAGGTATGATGCTTGCCTTGCAAATGGTTAACCAAGTTCAGTCTTAAGCATCTGATCTAGCCCTATGGTCCCTGCCAAAAGTGATCTCTGAGTTCTAAACCAGAAGTCAGTCCACACATAACCAAGTAGAGCTTCAAAACTAAAACACACACACACACACACATTGAACTTCAAGCTAAATCTAATAAAATAAATGAATTCTAGAATTAACCAAGAGAATTAATGTGTTAACTTATCAAATTTACTCCTTAACTTATCAAATTTATTTTAGCACTTAAGATAAATCAAAGAATTCTACTAGAATATTTTATTGCATAAAAACATTGCACAAATTTAATTGGCAGTATTTTCATAATTAACTTTTAAAAATTTATTTTCTAAGCTACAAAATTTAAATATTTAAATTAATTGAAAATGCTATTTTTAGGTTATCATGGTTACAAATTAGCTTTTCTTTTTTACATGTTTTTGAGCCACAACTAGCATTACTCAGGGGTTATTCCTGACTCTGCTTTGAGGGGTACTAAATGGGGAGCCAGTTAAGTTACTTTCAAGGCAAGCACTTTACCCATAGTACTATCCAAATTACCTTTACTTAGAAGCTTATTTTTGTTTTAACTACTAAAAATAACATAATTAAGTGAATGTAAGAAAATTTTATGGTTCAAAATGTTATTTTAAGCATATAATAATTCAATTTATAAACACCCAGTCCTTGTTCTATTACATGTTAAAATTAAATGAAAATAACTTAATATGTTTTAATATCACTTTGGTGTAGCTATGCTTATTTTGACTATAAGTATAATATGATGGTGCTATAAGTTATGACTAAATGTTACCATAACTAGATTTATGGAGAATTAGATGAAAGAGAAAATACTTATAGATTCTAGTTAATATTTTTAAAACTGCTATTCCATTTTCACAGTAGAAGTATATTCACTTTTATGCCTCATTGATAGAAGTATATCAAATCAGATCTTTATAGTTTCAGGCAATATTTTCCCATCTAAAAGATGGTTTAAAATTGGCTTTTACATTATTTTACCACCTGAAATACATGTGAAGGACAGGTAAATAAATGGACCTTTGTATGCATAAAATGATCAATACTATATATCAGAATAAGAAAAGAATTAAAAAGGCAAGATATTTATGTAAAAATATTTCTGAGTTTCAAATACATCAAATTATATCAATATGAGCATAATCAGTTGGAGAACAAAGAGAATTATTTAGAGATGAAAAGTAAAATAGAACTCACTTAAGTGCTCACCCTTCAGATAATGAAAACACATGGGTGATATCGCAGCAACTAAAATGGCCTTTAAGTTTCCTAAGGACCCACAGATCCAGAATTGAGAAAGTCTGTCCTGCTAAACACAGAGGGAAAATCACCCTGACCAGCCATCTCCCTACCAAGTTTAGGCAAGAACAGAGAGCTTCACTCTATAGGCATTCCTGCTGCAGCCTTTCTTTGAAACTCCTTATCTCCATCTATCCCAGCCTCAATACTAGAACTTAACTTTCCTATAATGGTCTTCACTGCTAAAGACTGTCTTGAGTTAGTAAAATAGTAAATATTTTCTTTGGCAGTACTTTTAATTCAGCAGAAAAATAATTTTATCCCCCTCCCCAACAAAAATAAATAGCTGTAGAAATAATTTGTATTCAATTCAGCTAAAGATTGTAAGTAGTGATTTTAAGAAACTATATTTTCTGTAAACAAAGACGATAAACAGTCTGTTTTGAGTAAAGATAAATGTAATGTTATAACTAAATTAACCAGTATCAATGAAAATATTATATTTTTAGAATATTTTGATATTTTCTCCTTTGAGAAAAATTATTTGATATTTTGGAGCAAATAAACATTTTGGAATCTTTGTACTCTCGTGGGATTTTGTAATTTATAATAATTGAACCTTCAATGGGAATAAAAATTCCTACTCCAGAGAATTCTGTCAAAATTAAATAAAACTAATTTAATTAATGCATAATGTGGTATTTATGTTTCTCATGAATAAAATTCATCATCAGTGATTTGTAGGTCTATTAATTTGCTATTACCTGTTAATAGCCAGATGTTTGATGACTCAAATATGTGGGAGGTACAATACGGTAATGTCTAGTAAACCAAGAAAGATTGCTCAGCACTTCTGCACTGCTCACTCATACAAGTGTTTTCACTGGTTTTTATTATCTAATATAACTTTTTAGCTTTATCAGTTTTGGGGTTATTAGGTACTGCTACCTTTAAATAAACTATCCCAAAGTACTAAATGTAGGAATTTTCTACTGAGATAACTTCATTGTCAAGAATAATAGTGCATTTATAATCATCTCTTTGTTCCATTTGTGAATAATGAGGAGTTTCTTGGAGGGACATGAGAGGAGTGATTCTAAATCTATTTGGTGTTATGTTTTTATTGGTGGTGCAGATGGTGAATAAAACCAAACCCATGAATATATTATAGGCATATCATTTTTAAGTTCCTAGTGTTACTTATCCCTAAAATAGGAATAATATACTATATAATAATAATAATATTGTGTTGAAGATCTTAGTAGAGTTGTATAGTTTCTATAAGGTAATGTTGTATAACTAGAAAATGTAAGTATTATTTAATTGTTTTAAATTTTATTTAAAAGTATGTGGTCTTTGTGTTTAACTTTTCTTGGGGGAGCACATACGTCAGTGCTCAGGGCTTTTAGCTATGCACTCAGGTATCACTCCTGGCAATACTTGAGGGACCAGATAGGATGCTAGGTTTAGAAGTTGGGTTGGCTGTGTGAAAGGAAATCACCCTATAATAAATTATGTCCAATAATGTGTAGATGGGCTATATTTTCAATTAGGCCAAAACCGCAGTTTTAGTTTTTGTGTAAATTATATTACATCAAAATTATCCATAAAAATCACAGTATCAAACAAGATAAATAATTTGAAATTTTTAATTTTACCTTCATGATTCAGGGCTGGAGATTATATCGTTTTTAATTCACTGCCATACAACTCATCTTTTACATGGAGAGATATAAAATTAATGCAATATTAATACTTGGGTAATATGACTATTCTGTAAACTTTTAAATGCTGCTGGGTTTTATTGTTGTCGCTTATTTTTAAGTTGTAGTTTAGTTTTATTTTTATGCAAATGTCTGGGGACAGTTTATGCTGGAGTACACTATATCTTCTAGAATTCATTTTAAACTCTGCTTTTAGCTGAAAATAGGAAGATCAATAGAAGAAATTGTATTTTTTTTACAATAAAGAGACTTTTAAAATTCATATCTCCTTTTTATTTCAAAGACTATTCTGGGATTTCTGTTCTTAGTGCACAATAAATTAAACTTCAGAAAAGTTGTAAAGGAAACAATAGTTCTTATTTTTAGGATCAATAATTCATGTGATGCTTCCATATTTTAATGACAGAAATGGTACTCAAATGATTATATATTGTTGCATTATTGCCTAAGTGCACACTATTCAGGTTGGTTGATAAGATCCTGAATATAAAATTTATGTACATACATATGTGTGCTATAATTTATAGTTATGCATAAACATTTATAAATATATGGGGAATTATTCAGAGGATTGTGAACATTTTGTTTGAGGAATATTGTACATGCATCCATATAATTAATTTGATAAATACTACATATGGTATTGAGTTACATATGATTAGGGAATAAAGGGAATTTTATCTTTAAGAAAATGCAGGTTAATGCACAATTATCAAGATAACTAGCTACAGTCGCCTGATTTTCTCATCTACAACTGAGGGAAAGTTTCTGGGCACCACAAAAAGAGCCCTTAGGATATGGTAACGAGTATATATGGAGCCAATGGTTGTTCCCATAAAGGTATGCTTCAAGAGGGGAGAAACCCTGAATCTCTTAGGCCACGGGAATTTCCTTTATTCCCCAATACTTACTGTGCCTATGCAAAAAAAAAAAAGTGGGGGGAACACCAAACCTGCCACTCCAGCACTGCTTTTTCTTGTTTTGTTTTGTTTTGTTTTGTTTGTTTTTGATATTATTTTCCTTCTCTTTCTTCTTCTACTTTTTTCTTTCTTTTTCACTCTTGTGGATATTATTTGGTGATTTGGGTGATGGGGAGCTGGGAGCATATTTTTTTTCTTTTTTTGGTAGTTGCTACCGAATTTTTTCTTCTCTTTTCCTTATCCTTTTTATCTCCAACAGAATCACATAACTTGAATCATTCAGCCTCATAAATTGAGGGGGGGAATGATGGTACCAGAATCAGTCATATGAACATGTAGTGAAAATAAAAAATGATCTGACTTGAACACCAAACCCAAAGTCAATGACAACAGATTAGATACCCAATCTACAACAAACTGTAAAGTGGAGACCAGTTACACAATTATTCTGGGGGGTAAAGAAGAGAGAGGTGAGATACATGCTGGGAACAGGGGTGGAGGGAGGACAACAGTGGTAGTGGGAATGTCCTTTATTCATTGTCAGTAATGAATAAATAATTCTGTGAAAGACTTGTAATGCACTTTCGTCACAATAAAATTTATTTAAAAAAAAATAATACCCCCTTCACCAGTGAAACATTCCCACCACAATGCCTCCCATACACCTCCTCCAAAAAAAAAGAAAAAAAAGAAAAAAGAAAAAAAGAGACTTTGAGAGCTTTTAAAATTAAAAGGCAACCTGGATACCAAGAAGGTTCATGCAAGGTTCATTGATTTATCAATATAAATGGCACCTAAAACTAAACAGCAAACACACATTTATACAATCTCATATATTAAGAGAAGATTCCAACAAGTCTGTTTCCAGAGGCAATAAGTGGCAGAACCATAACTTTTATGTTAAGGAGGTCAAAAGAAACCCATTTGGGTTTGGAGCGATAGCCCACCAGGTAGGGCATTTGCCTTGCATGGCCCCTCCATTCTGGGCATCCCATATGGTCCAGGGCCTGCCAGGAGTAATTTTCGAATGAAGAACAAGGAGTAATATCTGAGTGCTGCCACATATGACCTAAAAACCAACAACAATAACAATAAATACAAACATACAAACAAAAAAAAAGGAACCAATGCCTAGTCCAAAATTAAATATCAAAAGTTGCTAAGAAAGTAGACTAATTTAGACTTCATCACAAGAAAAAATATATTTGTAACTTTATATAGGAAGGGTACTAACTAGTCTTCTTGGAGTGATCATTTCATAATATATATACATATAAAATCAGTTTATCTGAAGTTAATTTATGTCAAATGTTAATTAATACTTAATAAAACAAGAGAAACACATATTCACAACAAAAGGCTCTCTGCATGTGTTTAGACTGATTTGGTCAGAAAAATAACCAAATGAAAATATTTCTAAAGAAAATTGCTTACAAATAAATTTAGAGTTTTAGAATGATTTGAAGATTGAAAGAAATCTGTAGTTATTCTTTAAACTTTGTTCAGAGTACATGAAAAAATTTCTTAACCATCTGATTTCAACTTGGGCTTATCAAGGAATCGAAACTATTAGACAAATGGATAGTATACAAAGTCTAGTTGAATACAATGTGTATAGGAAAATCCAGTGATTTATTATCAAAGTCTCACTTTCATCTGGGAAATAAAGATTTTTTAAATATAATTTGCTCAATCTTTTAAAATTTTATTGGCTGTTAATTTGCAATTTAAATTATTTGAGCCTCTTCAATCTAAAATATTGCTAATGATATGGTTTCATCCATGCTGCTTTCTAACACCACATCCATCCTCCACCAAAAAGTCCATTTCCTTCTACCAAAGTCTCAGAGTCTCTTCTATCCATTCTCCATACTCTGCCTTATCTAAGTACTACAGATAAAACAGATAAAGTTCTGTTGCCTTGACCATATGCTTTTTTACATCCCATATATGAGGGAGATCATCCTGTATCTGCCCCTCCACTTCTGACTGACAACTTAGTCCGATGTCCTGTAGTTCTGTCTACATAGAAGCAAATTGCACAATCACATATTTGCTTACAGCTGAGTTACAATTCATTTTGTATATGTACCACACAACTCCTTTATACAGTCATCTATTCTTTTTTAAATAATATCTTTATTTAAGCACATTACAAACATGTTTGGAGTTGGGTTTCAGTCATAATAAAGAATACACCTCCTTCACCAGTGCAACATTCCATCACCAATATCCCCCATCTCCTCCATCCCATCCCCTGTCTGTCTTCTAGACACTCTATTTCTCTCACTCACTGCCATTGTTATGATAATTGTTAGTGTAGTTGTTTTTCTAACTGCACTCACCACTCTTTGTGGTAAACCTCACATCATGGACTGGTTCTTCTCATCTCTATAATCTCTGGGTATTATTAACATACTGTCTTTTATTTATCTTAAATGCCACAGATGATTGAGACTACTCTATCTCTCTCCCTGTGGCTTATTACACTCAGGATAATAGTTTCCATGTCCAGCCATGTATAGGAAAATTTCATGACCTCACTTTTCTGATGGCTGCATAGTATTCCATTTTGTGTATGTACTACAGTTTCTTTAGCCACTCATCTGTTGTCTGGCATCTGGATTGCTTCCAGATTCTGATTATTATAAATAGTGCTGCAATAAATGTAGTAATGCAAAGATACTTTTGTATTGAATTTTTGTATTCCTAAGGTATATCCTAGGAATCATATGGAAGCTGAATCATAAGGGAGCTTCATTTCCAGTTTTTTGAGAAATCTCCATATTATTGGAAAACTAACTGGTCAGTCACATGCAAAGATCGAACTCAGCTGTCCATCTAACACCATGCACAGAGGTCAAATCCAAATGGATTAAAGACGTTGGTATCATACCTGGACCACAAATTATATAGAACAACATATAGGTAAAACACTCTATGACAGTGAGACTAAAAGCATCTTCAAGGAGGAAACACCATTGTCCAAACCAATGGAAGCAGAGATAAACAAATGGGACTATATTAAACTAAGAAGCTTCTGCACCTCAAAGAAAATAGTGACTAAGGGCCGGAGAGATAGTATGGAGGTAAGGCATTTGCCTTTCATGCAGAAGGTCAACAGTTTGAATCCCGGCATCCCATATGGTTCCCCATGCCTGCCAGGGGTGATTTCTGAGTGCAAAGCCAGGAGTAACCCCTGAGTGCTGCCGGGTGTGACCCCAAAAACACAAAACAAAACAAAACAGAAAATAGTGACTAAGATATAAAAGCCACTCAAAGAATGGGAGAAATTATTTACCCAATATATATATATATATATGTTGAGTATACATATATTGAGTATACAAGGTATACCCAAGATATACAAGGTACTGACAGAATTTAACAAGAAAAAAATTCTAACCTCAACAAAAAAAAAGAGAGAAGAAATGAACAGACACTTCCTCAAAGAAGAAATACAAATGGCCATAAAGCACATGATAAAAATGCTCCACCTGATTTGCATCAGGTAGATGCAAATCAAAACAACAATGAGATACCATCTCATGCCTCTGAGATTGGCACACATCACAAAGAACAAGAACAGTCAGTGCTGGCAGAGATTTGGGGAGAAAGGAACTCTCATTCACTGCTGGTGAGAATACCATCTAGTGCACCCTTTATATGTGAAAGAATTTAACTGCAAAAACAAGGACAGAGGCAAGTGTTACAGAATACTATGATCAGAAGAGGATACTCAACATAGCAAGGAGAAGTTGCATTAGTGTTACTCTAAATGAAATATACATATTGGTATTTTAATATTTATGACTGATCAAAGAGGGGGAAGAGACAATTAAGATAGGTTTATTATATTAACAATCAAATGCAAAACCTTAGTTTTCAAAGACACTTTTAACTTATAAACTGACATGTAGGAGTTAAGAACAGATCAACCTAGATAACTAAAACAAAATTAACATGCCTATTGATAACATACCTATAATTTATGTTGTATATTTAGGTACTGAAAATGAACCAGTTTTAGATAGCACCTGATCCCACAGTCTAGTATCTGAAAACTTCAGGGTTTTTTTTTTTTTTAGTATTTTTGGGCAGTGTATATTGAAAAGCATTCAGGGCTTACTTATCACTCTGTGCTGTTGTCCTTTTGTCAGAGTTCATAATTATAAATTGTGAAATAAAAAGCTAATATATGGAGTTTTATGTCATTAATTTGAATGAGAAAAGAATAAAGAACACAAAGTAGAATAGTGTTTAGTGTCTTAAATGCAAAATACACTTTTAAAATATGAATAAAAGATGCAGACATTATCTCAGCTCATCTGTATTTTTACATATAAATTTAAATTTTGTTTTTTGTGATTATACTAGGAAAACTCATGGCATGATATTTTTTTCTTAAAAATAAAACTCTTACAATAGGCAAATTGTGATTCATTGTTAATGTAGAAGTCTACATTTCTATACTAGCTCAATAAATGACTACCAATGGAGGAGATTAAGAGGCAGGTGATTTAGTTGGAAGTGTATCTACTAAAAAGACTATAAAGGAATAAAAAATTAACAACTCCCTTAGATTTTCAGAATGACATTATTTTATACCTCTCTATTGATAATGGATAATGTGGAATATGAATACAATGTAAGACAAGAGTAAGGGATAGGAATTAGCCGATTAGTCTTTATATTTCATTATGTAACTCGGACATAAACAGTCAAATTTGAGCTATGTTTACATGCTGACAAGATACTTTTTATACATATTTAGAAAACAGATATTGTCTTATAATAATAATAGATTGGGACTAGAAAAATAGACAACAGGAAAGGCACTTATCTTGTACATAACTGATCTGGATTCAATTTCCCAGGCCACCAGGATTGGAGCCAGGACTAAACCCCTGAGCACCCCACCTCCCATGGGGTTCAAAAACAAACAAAAATGAAATAAAGAAATGCATGTTTAGTGATATCTTTGGACTTATTTAAATTTAAGGTCTGAATATATATTTAATGTTTAGGTGCTGGGCAATAGCACAGTGGTAGGGTTTTGCCTTGCATGTGGCTGATCCAGGATGAACCATGGTTCTATCTCCAGTGCCCCATTATGGTCCCCCAAGCCAGGTGTGATTTCTGAGAGCATAACCATAAGTACCCCTGAGCTTCACCGGGTGTGGCCCAACCCCCCCCACATTGACTGCAATGAAACAAAGCAAAGTAGCTGTAAAATAACATATTTATTTCCCCATTTCAAAACTATATTTGCTGATTTTATCTGAAAATTGTCCTAATCTTGGAACTTTTATAAATTTTAATTATTGGAATAGAATTCAAAAATTAATAAGCAATAAATGTGGTATTTTTTTTTTTTGGGTTTTTGGGCCACACCCGGTGACGCTCAGGGGTTACTCCTGGCTATATGCGCTCAGAAGTCGCTCCTGGCTTGGGGGACCATATGGGACGCCGGGGGATCGAACCGCGGTCCGTCTCCTAGGCTAGCGCAGGTAAGGCAGGCACCTTACCTCCAGCGCCACCGCCCGGCCCCTAAATGTGGTATTTTAAACATAACAATTACTTGGATTAATTTGGGAGTACTTTCTAAAAAGTGAATCGCTGCATTTGGGCTTCTGTAGAAATATGTGATTCCTATTGAGTATGTATCTTTATAGTTCACTACTCTTACATTTTTCTCAATTTATTTTAGTAAAACTACATTGAAAAATTAAGAATAAAAATTTACATTGTCCTTCTAAATATCCACTTTATGTTTCCAGTTAAATCGTGTGTAGAGGACACAAAACCTCTTTTTACATAGTCTCCCCCATCATCACCAAGCTGCATTCTAGTTTGTTTTTTGTTTGTTTGTTTTATTTTTATTTTTTTATTTTTTTGGGATTTTGGGCCACACCCGGTAACGCTCAGGGGTTACTCCTGGCTATGCGCTCAGAAGTCGCTCCTGGCTTGGTGGACCATATGGGACTCCCGGGGATACAACTGCAGCTGTCCTAGGCTAGCACTGACAAGGCAGACACTTTCCCTCTAGCACCACCGCGCCGGCCCCAAGTTTTTTTGTTTTGTTTTTGTTTTGTTTTGTTTTGTTTTTTTGTTTTTTAGTTTTTCTGTGTCATATCCAGCAGCGCTCTGGGGATTAATCCTGGCTCAGAAATTGCTCCTGGCAGGCTCAGGGGACCATATGGGATGCCGGAATTCAAACAATCATCCTTCTTTATGAAAGGCAAACGCCCTATCGCTGTGCTATCTCTCCGGCCCCCATTCTAGTTATTTTAATTTGAATTAAGAAAAAAATTATAAGAGAATAGAAAGAGAAAGATGGAAGAACTCTTTCCTATAGTGTACCTCCTATGTAAAATTGCTGGAATGCTGGTTCTCGAGTACAAAAAATCAAAATATTGGGACAGGCAACACTTTGTTTACTTTCTAACTACCCAAATGTTTAAGTGATTTTATGGCAAACGTTCATTTAAATTAAACATATTTGAAGTTAAAATTAATATGAATAAATGCAGTGTGTAATTTTTCTTGTTTTTATATCCAAATACAAAACATTCTATATTCTTATCATTTACATGACCATTATCATAGGAAAAAATAATCAACAATGAAGTAAAGACTAGTATTCATAAATGAATTTAAACTCTCTATGCTTGTATTATATTAAGTATATATCTAAAATTTTATACAAAATGAAGCTTGAATAGAAAAAAACAAAAACTGCTTCCATGATATAATGTTAATGTTGTTTCTGTAGAAATAAGCTTATATTTGAATTTCAATGGAGAACATTATGAATAAGAACTATGAAACAAACATTTTAGTGCCTAGAATATTATGCAGTCTTTCTGAGGACATAATAGCAAGATATATCTTAGAAATTAATTCTAGGATAAGCTGCCTCTTCTAAGAAGTTGCTTTGCTTTTCTTCATGACAAAAGATATAGACAGACAGACAGACAAAAATATATAGATGGTAGATAGATGCTAGATTGATAGATTAGATAGATGGGGCCGGCGAGGTGGCACGATAGATGATAGATAGTAGAGAGAGATGATACATAATAGATAGAAAGTAAAAGAAAGTAAGAAAGAAAGAAAAGAAAGAAAGAAAGAAAGAAAGAAAGAAAGAAAGAAAGAAAGAAAGAAAGAAAGAAAGAAAGAAAGAAAGAAAGAAAGAAAGTAAGAAAGAAAGAAAGAAAGAAAGAAAGAAAGAAAGAAAGAAAAGAAAGAAAGGAGAGAAAGAAAAAAGAAAAGAAAGAAAGAAAGAAAGAAAGAAGAAAGAAAGAAGAGAAAGAAAGAGAGAAAGAAAGAGAGAAAGAAAGAGAGAAAGAGAGAGAGAAAGAGAGAAAGAGAGAGAGAAAGAAAGAAAAAAGAAAGAAAGAAGAAAGAAAGAAAGAAAGAAAGAAAGAAGAAAGAAAGAAAGAAAGAAAGAAAGAAAGAAAGAAAGAAAGAAAGAAAGAAAGAAAGAAAGAAAGAAAGAAGAAGAAATATAAAGAAAGAAAGAAATTGAAAAATATTTTATTCATTGAGACTGTAGTGATAGTACAGCAGATAAGACATTTGCTTTTCATATAGCCTATCTGGGATCAATCCATTGTACCATATATGGTTCCCAAAGCTGACCAAAAGTGATCCCTGAGCTCAGATCTAGGAGTAAATTTAGAAAATCTGGAGTAAAATTATCTTTGTAAAAAATTATTTAACTTAGTGTGTTAGGGGCCGGAGAGATAGCATGAAAGTAAGGCATTTGCCTTTCATGCAGAAGGTCATTGGTTCAAATCCTGGCATTCCATATGATCCCTTGTGCCTGCCAGGAGTGATTTCTGAGCGTGGAGCTAGGAGTAACCCCTGAGCACTGCTGGGTGTGACCCAAAAACCAAAAAAAAAAAAAAAAAAAAATAAAAGAAAGAAAGAAAGAAAAAAAAACTTAGTATGTGTTAGGGATTTTATTTATATTATAAACGAGGCAATATATTAAATCTTACAAAAATTAAAATAGCACTATTTTCTTATATTCAGTCAAGTGACGGCATTTATTTTAGTTTCTCATTACTTAATTCACATGTTTAATTCAAATAATGGCAAAGAACTTAGATGTCCACACTAAAAAATAAAAATACAAAAATAAAATTAGGAGAAATAGGAGAAATAAAATTGTATGAAAAGAAAGCAAAAGAAATTTGCATATATTTTTAAATTTATCTTAAGTAAAATATACCAAAGCAAATTATCATATGATTCACTCATATATGTAATTTTCAGATGAGTACACAAAGCAATAATTTCAACTATAATTACCAAGTTGTGGCTACCTTTAGGAAATTGAAGACAATAAAGGGTAATTTGATTAAAAAGTATAATTGTATAAGGGAAAAAAAACCTAAATTTTTGGTGGTGACTTAGTGTAATATATATATATATATATATATATAGTGTCTATTTATAATACTATATACCTAAATTCTTATATAAAGCTATAAACCAATATTGCCTTAATAAACCAAAGCAAAATATTATATATCAATTTCATTTTCAAGTGTCCACAGCTGCTTACAAGTTCTCACTTCTTTACCTTTTGTATTTATTATTGAGGTTCAACCTTCTCGGTTGATACAGAAAGGTTCAATAACAAAATGTAAGGAGAGAGGAGTATTTAACCTAAGTCTTAACAATTTCCCTTCTTACTTTTATGTTGTTTTCTTCCAGTTTAAAAAATCACCAAAGCTCAGAATCATCTTTAAAGCAAAAAAAAAAAAAAAAAAAAAAAACCCCAAAAAAAAACCCCATAGAAATGAACTTTTATCAATAGGTCATTCAGCCTGATACAAAGGCTATTCTAATCTAACTCTTTTGCAAAAGGTGTAAAGTTATACTTAAATTATTATAGAATGAGAAGAGGATGGTTAAGGTCTCATAACATTTAGTAATACTTTTTCTTTCCATTCACATTTTGGTAACAACTGGGAATTAGAACTTTTAGTCTTACCTCCATGAAAATCTCATAAAACAGATATTGTGCTTCTATTCATATTAAACTAGCTTGTAAAATTTAGTGAGTAAAGTATTTGCATTAACATAATCTTTTGAAAGTTGAAGTACTTATGAATCACCAAACTTGGGTAGATTGTGTGACAATAAGAAACTCTAACAAGACTTTTCTTTAAAATATATGTATGTCACATCAATCAAGAATAAAGGATGGTACGGGAGAGAAGTATGGCATTTGCCTTGCATGCAGAATTTCGGGATCCCATATGGTCCTCAGAGTCTGCCAGGAGTGATTTCTGAACATAGAGTCAGGAGTAACCCCTGAACACTGCCGGATGTGACCCCCCAAAACCCACCTCCCTCCCCAAAAAAGAATAAGGGGTTGGGTACTGAGGCCTATCTACAGGTTTGTATAGTACATTATGTTTTTACTATAGTTTGACAAATTACCACCAAATTAGCAACTTTAAACAACATAGTTCTTGACAATGTAGGTCAGAAGTTCCTTTGGCAAACAAGGCCACTTGTTCTGCAGAAGATCTTAAAACTGAAAGCAGGTGTTGCAGAGGTTTCTTGTCCAGAGGTTTAAGGAATAAATATGTTCCTATTAAGAAAAATAGCTCAAAATATCCCACTAGTATAACATGTTTTCAACATGCCACACAGAACACTTTCTGTTTGACACTTCAGCTCACCACACTAAGCAATTCTCAGTGACAGCAGCTGAAAGTTTTACGATTTAACCCAGAATCGATACTCTCCAGAGACAACATCAAATTCCACTGGGGAAAGGCACAGTCTGAAGATACAATCCCACAACGTTCGGCTGGCAGTTTTAAGCTCAGGTTGTCAGCTATGCTCCAAATTTATCTCCTATCAATCAGTTCCCCATAACTTCTTCCTCACCTTCACTTATATTGCTAGACTGGCTCACAGAGCACAAGAAAATAATTCACAAATTGCATAATGATTTATTATATATAATTAACAAATATGTAATAATTTAATACATATAAATAAAACATTCAGGTAGAAGAGAAAAGAGAGGGTCAGCCCGGTACATGGGCAATTCTCTTGCATAAATAGTTCTCATTTCTTCTGGTCACCAACCTAGAAATTCTCAGGATCGAAAACTTGAGGATCTTTATGGAGGCTTTCTTTTTATGTAGGCATGATGTTTCATCATTATTGCATTCCAGCCCTGTCTCAAGAAAACAAGAAAAGAAAGAATGAAAATTTTAAAATGCTAGCCAAGCTTTAGGTTTTCTAGAAATCAATTCACACCCAGGACACATTTCACTCAGATGTAACCTGATTTGAACAAGAGAGACTCTTCTGGATGCTGAGGGCTCTAGAGATGACAAAAGCAAAGTAGTGTTTATTGGAGAATATACTGGCCAGAGGGGACACAGCAAGCTCTAAAGAGAAAATTGTTTATCTTTTATCAGTGTTTTTTGTAGGGCCCTTTAGTCAGGGAGGTTAGGTAAGTTATTGCTTTTATGGACTGGTTTTCTTGGGAACCTGAGGAACTAGGTGTGAGGTGAGTGACTGCAGTTTGATGAGTCTGAGTAGGGAATACACAGAGCCAATGTGATTCCCGGAGAGTTATGTATAGTGTAGGAAGTATGGAGCATTTTTTGTGGATGTTTAACTGATGGTTTCCATGAGATCTTTCATATACAAAGTGAGGCAGAGTGGGAATGGTTCCTTGTTCAATAAATCAAATAATGAACATTTTTAAAAACTGCTTTTATTTTGTGTTTTTTTTTTTTAACTTATGTTAAAAAGCTGTGGTCTAGGGACAGTGAAATAAAAAAGTAGGTAAAACATCTACCTTGCAAACAACTGATCCAGGTTAAATCCCCATCACCTCAGTTGTTTTTATGTATCTCAGCAGTGCCAGGAGTGCGCCTTGAGCACAAAGAGAGGAGTAATCCTGTGGACTGCAGGGTGAGACAAAAATAAACTTTTATAAAAAGCTGTGTTTCTTCCTAGTGGTATTATAAGTATATAAAAATGTTGTAAGAGAGTATGACTTTTCTTTGGAAGGAAAATATTAATCCTATTTAATAAATAATAATAAAAGGACACCACACTTCACAAAACATTTTGAAAATGAAGTAAATAATTTCCTAGTTGATATCAACTACTGTTTTAATTACTAGTCATAATAGAAGCAAAGATATCACAAAATCATTTTCCTTCTATAAAGCATTCTTTCAACTTAAGTGTTATTCGGCTTGGTGAAATGATTGTCAATGGGACAATAAAATACAATCCATGAATACATTTTAATGTTCATATAAAATAGTTTAATGGTATCTACAGTGATGTAGGTCTTATTAGAATAAAATGAAGTAAGTATGAAGTCTTTTGAATAGATACTAATATATGCCACATCAAATTCAAAGAAGGAGTAGAAAAATCATTATTGCCAAGCCCTTGAAATGCTCATTTATTCTGGAAAACACTGAAATTATATTTTAGCTTAGAAAATCTGGTGGTTTTTTTTTTTTTATCAATTTAAAGATTTCAAAATTGCATGCCTCAGTAACAATCTACTGAAATAATTTACTGTGAAATTTTTAGTTGAAGGAGATTTTATGATTGATGGATGTGTAAAAGGCATCATCTTCCTATAATATTCAATCTTCCTTCATTTGAGACTCGGATTATCTGAGCTAGCATTCTTTTCAGTTTACAACGTTAGAAGAAAAATATCTGAACTTAGAATTTCTAAATAATGTCATACATTATTTTAAATAAACACTGAAAAATTATATTTCTAGCATGATTGTAAACAAAGAGAATATATAACTCCCATGACAAAATTGTGTGTGTATGAGAGAGATAGGTAAAGAGAGTAGGCAGGAATCAAGAGAGAAAGGAGAAGAGAGAGGCCTATGGAAAGAGAGACAGGAACATGTGTTAAAGATATTTATCTTTAAAGACCTGCACAATCATATTTGTTTTGGGTTGAGCAATTTATCAAAATTGATGGACCTAGTATGTTAGTTATGTATCATTTTTATTTGGAAGATGGAATTCATTACTAGGGAACCTAGATTTGATAACATAAACAGTTTGGACTTATTTGGATAATAAGCAAAAAGAAAGTATAAGATCACATTTTTATTTCTTCCCTTTAATTAAAACAAATACATAGATTTGGCAGAAAATTTGTTATTATTAATTAGACCATTAATAAGTTATTCATTTCCTAATTATTAAAAAAGTCACCCACAATTTTTTTGCATGAAATGGCATGCAGAATGCTTTCATTTAAATGCTTTGGGTCTGAGTTTATTTCTTTTTAATCTCTCTTTTATGGATGGAAATTATATCACAAAAATAAAATTCAGTATGAGCCAATGTGTATCTACATTTATGATAATATCTTCTCAGTACATTAAAACATTCAGTATGATGCATACTGAAGGTAAAGGAAAGTTGAACCATCAGACTGAGTCAGTATAAATATGATAGCTATTAATATTTTGCACAGTGTCAGGCATTTACTGGAAAATTACTAAGATCATTTAATATCTCTTCAGGATTTTATATTAAAAACCAAAACATCTGAGAGGCTCGGCTGGGACCAGAACACTCCACATGCCAGGATTTCGTGGGCTTTTGACTGGTATGATGGGGGCTCTGGGCAGGACAGCTAGCCATAGGACCCTGGGCTGACCACTTTGTCCAGGAGAGCATGATTCCCCCCACACCAGGCGGGTCTTCAGGGCCACGCCTGGTTAATCGGGCCTTGGGGGGAGGGGGTGAGAAATTCCTCCCTAGGCATCCAAAAACTGCAGAGCCTTGGCTGGGCCCAGAACACTCCGAATGCCAGGATTTCTTGGTGTGTTTGCCTGGTATGTTGGGGGCTCTGGGCAGGACAGCTAGCCATCCCACACCAGGCGGGTCTTCAGGGCCACGCCTGGTTAATCGGGCCCTGGGGGGGAGGGGGTGAGAAATCCTTCCTAGGCATCCAAAAACCAAGAGGCTCGGCTGGGACCAGAACACTCCACATGCCAGGATTTCGTGGGCTTTTGACTGGTATGATGGGGGCTCTGGGCAGGACAGCTAGCCATAGGACCCTGGGCTGACCACTTTGTCCAGGAGAGCATGATTCCCCCCACACCAGGCGGGTCTTCAGGGCCACGCCTGGTTAATCGGGCCTTGGGGGGGGGGGTGAGAAATTCCTCCCTAGGCATCCAAAAACTGCAGAGCCTTGGCTGGGCCAGAACACTCCGAATGCCAGGATTTCTTGGTGTGTTTGCCTGGTATGTTGGGGGCTCTGGGCAGGACAGCTAGCCATAGGACCCTGGGCTGACCACTTAGTCCAGGGGAACAAGATTCCCCCACACCAGGGGGTCTTCAGGGCCAAGCTGGTTAATCGGGCCCTGGGGGGGGGGGGTGAGAAATCCTTCCTAGGCATCCAAAAAACCACAGAGGCTCGGCTGGGACCAGAACACTCCACATGCCAGGATTTCGTGGGCTTTTGACTGGTATGATGGGGGGCTCTGGGCAGGACAGCTAGCCATAGGATCCTGGGCTGACCACTTGTCCAGGAGAGCATGATTCCCCCACACCAGGCGGGTCTTCAGGGCCACGCCTGGTTAATCGGGCCTTGGGGGGAGGGGGGTGAGAAATTCCTCCCTAGGCATCCAAAAACTGCAGAGCCTTGGCTGGGCCAGAACACTCCGAATGCCAGGATTTCTTGGTGTGTTTGCCTGGTATGTTGGGGGCTCTGGGCAGGACAGCTAGCCATAGGACCCCTGGGCTGACCACTTAGTCCAGGGGAACAAGATTCCCCCACACAGGCGGGTCTTCAGGGCCACGCCTGGTTAATCGGGCCCTGGGGGGAGGGGGTGAGAAATCCTTCCTAGGCATCCAAAAACCACAGAGGCTCGGCTGGGACCAAAACACTCCACATGCCAGGATTTCGTGGGCTTTTGACTGGTATGATGGGGGCTCTGGGCAGGACAGCTAGCCATAGGACCCTGGGCTGACCACTTTGTCCAGTGAGAGCATGATTCCCCCACACCAGGCGGTCTTCAGGGCCACGCCTGGTTAATCGGGCCTTGGGGGGAGGGGGTGAGAAATTCCTCCCTAGGCATCCAAAAACTGCAGAGCCTTGGCTGGGCCCAGAACACTCCGAATGCCAGGATTTCTTGGTGTGTTTGCCTGGTATGTTGGGGGCTCTGGGCAGGACAGCTAGCCATAGGACCCCTGGGCTGACCACTTAGTCCAGGGGAACAAGATTCCCCACACCAGGCGGGTTTCAGGGCCACGCTGGTTAATCGGGGCCCTGGGGGGAGGGGGTGAGAAATCCTCTTCCTAGGCATCCAAAAACCACAGAGGCTCGGCTGGGACCAGAACACTCCACATGCCAGGATTTCGTGGGCTTTTGACTGGTATGATGGGGGCTCTGGGCAGGACAGCTAGCCATAGGACCCTGGGCTGACCACTTTGTCCAGGAGAGCATGATTCCCCCTACACCAGGCGGGTCTTCTGGGCCACGCCTGGTTAATCGGGCCTTGGGGGGAGGGGGTGAGAAATTCTCCTAGGCATCCAAAAACTACAGAACCGCGCGGGGGCTTACGCCCCGCGCGTACTTCATGTATTTCATGTATTCAGAATATCCCTTATTCTTATGTTATGTTTTCCGTACACAGAATGTTTATTTTGTATTCTCCCTTTCCCACACCCTACAAAGCTCTTTTTCACTCCTTAACTCTCTAACCCCTTCTCAACATCACTAATCTAGTTTTCTCTTTTTAACTTCAGTAGTGTAGAATCGTAATCACAGTCCAAAGCTGTGCATTGTGTATGACAACCCCAAACTGTTTCAAGATAATAAATGGACACGTATTTCTTTAGAATATTTTGTGTTTTTTCTCTGACAGCTATAATTCTTACTAAATGTTGTCTTATATAGTGATGATTCTAACCACTTTTTGTGTTCTCTTTTTGAGCTGTTTAACAAGGAATTTTGGTGGAAGAGTCCCCAGTTAATGCTTATGATTGAATCATGTCAATGGAATCATTGTAATTGTTCTTATGGCCCCCATACGCGCCAATAACACCATGTGGCATTGCTTCTTATTTGCATAGGCACATTAAAATGGGAAAATAGTATAAATACAAATAAGATCCTATCTAATGAGATTAGAACACACAAATTGTAGTGCAAAGGGACTTACACCCTGAACATTGACATACGACTGGCACAGACGTCAGAAGAAAGGGCATATTCCATTCTCCCTGAACCAGGAAAGCCATCCACGAAACATCCAGGCTGGTCTATAACATCACTTGGAAGCAATCCTCTACCATGGAAGACCTACACTGCTCAGACTTCGACCTGCTCAAAAGAGACTTCCCTTAACACTGAGAAGACTTAACAACAACAACGACGGCTTACAGGACAGGGCTCCCTGCATTGCCCTTTGATTGTGAGGTGAAAGGAGAGGATGCTCCACGTCCTGACTTCAATGTAAGATATGCAGATTCCAGGATCTTTAATACAGAAACATGATACCAACAACAGAGACTGTGTGAAAAATAAAAGTGTGTTGGCACTACAGACAATGTATTGGATTGGACGATCTAGCTTGCTTGGAGCCTAGACTTGGTCTTGTGCCAGGAAACTTCAGGGGTCTGGTCTCTTTGTACTTAGGCCAAGGTTATTTCTTTCCTGTTCCTCATATTTGGTGAGCCTATGCAAACAACAATTGCCACTCTAACACCATTCTTACTGTGCTCCTTTAACTCTAATCCTTAAAAAGAACTCACTTAAAATTTGAGGTTAACTTAAGCTAATATGCATGTATATGGAAATGTAAGAAAATACTATGCTGTAATGTTTAAGGAGTTACGTAAGTTTTATGGCTTTAGATTGCCTTGTGTACTGTTAAGAAATATTATAATGTATTACAATCTGGGGACTTGAGGGACAAAGTAATTGTACATGGATTCTGTGTTATTTATCTTAATGTTCTTTGGCTGAAATTTCAAAGTTAATATATCAGCAAGGGGACTTCTGAGAATTATGTTATGGGTGATTGTCCTTCCACTGTAACTTTACCTTGTCCTCTTACTTTGCACCCTTGTTCTCATAATTAAAAATAAAAATTTAAAAAAAAAAAAAAAAAAAAAAAAACCAAAACATCTGTTCGATTGTGAAACAATCATCATTGATAAAGAAAATATATTTGTTTTGGTAGCACTGAGCAAGTTTAAGCTTTTAGTTCCTATATATATATATATAAAGTTTTGTTTCTCATTTTTCTCTAGTTATGATAAGTACACTGTTAATCCATTTAAATAAGTTACACCAAATGCAGAGTAAGAGGAACTGAAGTTACAGTCAAAGAAGTGAAAAAATAAAATAATCTTCTCTCTTTTTCTATAACATCTGAATCAAATTAATGTTCAAAGTCTTTTAACCACTGAAGGGACACAACATATACCAAGAAGGTAAGACTACACTGACAATTAAAAGAAGGTTTATAGTTTAACAAAACTGATAAATCTGATTGTAGCATTATGAGCTTAGCACTATGGATTGTTAAGTATTCATTGTTATAATTCTAGAGTCTACCCTCATTTATCAAAGTCATATGAGGCATATCGTATAAAGCTTGAGTTTAAACAACTATCACTTTAAATATGGTTTATTCATGGTCAATTTGGAAATGACTATCTGAAATCTGAAAGATCACATTATAGTGGTTTTTTGAAAACATGTGTATTCAAAGGAAACATATTTTAAAAGAATATATTT